>NC_048228.1:4943805-4987916 GCF_002007445.2 Ailuropoda melanoleuca
ATTAAATACAGACTTGTGCCTAATAACAGGAAGTATTTTCAGCTCCTGCAATGTGGTCTTTAGAAGTATGGCATGAAAAAGAATAAAAAATACTTTTACTAAATTCCCTCCCTCTGCAGTCGCCTTTTCTCCTCAAGAGCTGGTGGAAGCCACTGCTTTTCTGGGCAGTCGGTTTTGAAGCACAGCCCCGTCTTCTAGACACGCGGCAGAGCTTTCTAACTGATGCTTCTGATACCTTCTAGTGTTCTTGGAGTTCACTAGCTTTGAGTGCAGTTGGCAAAGATGTAGACGGAGGATATATTTGGACAGGTATTGAATATAATAAACCATACTTAAATATTTATATATGGAATTATTTTTTTTATGGTGCTGTTCTTTAAATCATTAAATAAGGCCCTATCATTTCTCCAGAAGATATATGAGCACTGTCTTTAAGCATATAGATCATTTTTGCCTTAGAACGATATCTCAACTTAAAAATGATTTCTACAGATGATCTTTTACATACATTTGTTATTGTAGTGAGCATTACACCCTGCTGTGTTACAGTGATGCTTGGAGGGGTCCTTCTGAAAATAGCTCTTTATTTGCGGAAAACCGAAAGGGGAGAAGGCAAGGAGGACTCACCGTATTCCATCTGCCCGACCCCCGCCCTCCCTGAGCTCTTGTGAAGCGTCCCTGGGCTGTGAGGAAGGTCTGGCTTTTCTCTTTCGTGAAGAGTCTTAGAATCCTGGGATTTTTATTTGCCACTTATGCCTCCAAGGCCTCCCTCCCTCCCTCACTCCTTCTTTGTCAATTTGAAGAGCTCTCTTTCTATTCCTAGTAGTTACCTAAATAACAACCATTTGTTTTTAAGATTGATTCTGATAAAGAGTGCATTAGGCATCTCAAGAGTGCTACAATGTGGCAAAGAGCTCTCTTTCTATTCCTAGTAGTTACCTAAATAACAACCATTTGTTTTTAAGATTGATTCTGATAAAGAGTGCATTAGGCATCTCAAGAGTGCTACAATGTGGCAAAGTGTCAGACTTTCCAGAGTAGGAAGATGCCTGCTGGCCAGGCAGAGTGTTCCTGGCTTTGTGGTGAACACACACACACACACACACACACACACACGTACACGTGCACGCCCACAACACACACGCCCACACGTGCACGCACACACACACACCAGATGGTGGAGGATTGCCGTGTCCAGCACGCGTGAGGGAAGGGTCGGTAGCGAGATCACCATCAGCACTGTCCACCTTCTGCGCATAGACGATGGGCTTCGCCTTCCTTCCAGCTTTTGATGTCCGGGGTAGTTAGGCCACTTTCTTTGGCCAGTGAATGTGAATAGAAATGACATGTGTCACTTCAAGGCACAGATCTGAAGACGTGGGGCTGAGCTTCCATGAGCTCATTTCCCTGAGTGAGGACTGCGCCCGCTGCCTGTGGCCGAGCCCCCGCCGAGCCGGAATGGCTGGGTGGTGTGAGCAGGAAATGAACCTCCGTTCTTATTGCAGCAGAGTCCGACCTACGCTGACGGGCACAGGTGTAGTAAAGCCTTCGGCCCCCCGGGAATGCCGCCATTGCACACGGTGTGCTCACGCCCGTCGGCACGCCGTACCTGGTCTAGAGGTGACTCTGGTCCCTTGAGGAAGCTGGCTTGTTAACATGTGCAAGTGTAGCCCATCGTTGGCTGCAAACAGGAGGTGAAGGAGCATCTGATTAAGAGTGTGTGTCTCTGTGCATGTGTGTGTGTGCACGCGCGTGTGTGTGTATGTGTGTGTTTAGAAAACCTAAGTTTCTTTAAAGACTCATCTGCCTGCTCCCGGGAGCTTTCCTGGGGGCGGGGTGATGGTGGTAAAGGGCGCCTGTCGGCGGGCGAGAGGGGGTGCTGGTGCTCAGCGAGGCTGCAGGGCAGCACTCTGACAAGGCTTCAGCGCACTAGCAGATTCTGGAGTGATTTATATGAAAACAGTTTAAAGCATTTACTAGCTAAGAACTAATTTCCAATAAATCAGACAGGATTCCCTTTGGAATCAGAAATAAATGAGGGCAAAAGAAATTGCCAAGGGTTGTTGAGCAATAAAGAGATGGGTTCTAGATATCTTGAAATGATATTTAAATGGACAAAGTTGATTTAACTGTCTTTTTTCATGTCTAGGAGTAAGATTTAAGTCTATAACATGTCATTATAACCAGGAATTATTCATCAGGAGACTTTCAGCATTTCATGCACATTCCACTGAATGGCAATTTTAATATTCCAGTTTCAGTCCTAAATTGTAATGAAAAGGCATTAATTGCTTGGTTCCCTGCAAAGTCCATTAAAAAAAAGTGTTTCTAGAAAAAGTTCAAATTTGGTCCACGAGGCAGAACTTTCATTATAAAATTTTAGTCATTTTTTCTAATTAAAAAATTTAAATGAATATATATTTTATTACCTCCAAGTCCACAGGTACCTATTATTCTTGAATTGTAGTCTGGCACTGTGCCACAAGCCTTGGAAATACAGAAAAAATCAAATATGTATGTGGTTCTTGAACTCCAGAAGTATGAAATTCATGGGAAGATTAACTCATGAAACCATCTGAGAAGCAGGAGCCACTCGTGGACGCTTGCCAAAATGCGGGGACACAAGGTTCTGGGACTGGTAGACGTTAGCACAGCCTCAGAAAGGAGGTGAGATGTGGGGTCCAGAAGTGTTCGCTAAACTTAGCCGAGGCAAGGAGGGGTCCATGCTCCAGGATGGGGGATGGCTGTGGCCAGAACTGGACACAGAAAGGAATTTTGGGGTTTCCCAAAGACAGATAGAGGCTCTGCAGTAATGCAGGCTGCATTCTGGATATGTCTGGTCCCACTGGATGTGGGCATTTATCACGCCAAGATTCAGCATAATTTCCTGGGAAACCGTAGGCTCCCCGCTCCTTGGGACCTGAGAGGTGGCTGGTCTTTTTAAGAACTAGAGCATGGGATGTCCTTGGGAGACAAGAAGATAGGAAGGGACAGAGGATGCTTATGATATCCACCCCTCTGTAGCAGTCCCTGTGTGTGCTTTTTTTCTTTAATCTCCTTGACTTCTCTCAACAAGCACAGTGTTTTTATTCCATTTTCATAGATGAGGAGATAGACTTGCAGAGGTTTGAAATGTCGCTCAAGGTCACTTAGCCAGAAGACTGCAGAGAGGTCTTTGACTCCTGGCCCTGCCCCTTTTCAGGGTACAGAAAGTGCTCCAAAAAATAGCAGGCCAAGGCCTAGCTTCTCAGTAAGTTCTGGAATATCGAGCTGGCCCTCAAGCCCAGGAATCCAGGCTCTTCTCTTGCATGAAAGGTAGATGTGTTCACGCATGGGAACCACCCCCAATGGCCCCTGCTCAGCACACTTGCAGGGCCGAGATTCTCAGGTACTGACTGACCCTGAGTTTGGGGACCCCAAGAGGAGCACCTCCTGACATTTTGTACCCTAGGCACCTTGCCCCTGCACCCACAGTTGACTCTGACTCTCATGGAGAGCAACACCCTAAGAGGAAAATGAGCCTGTTTGCAAAGTCAGGTGCTGACCCAGCATGTACCCCCATTACCTCCTTGGACTGTGGTGGCTGCACACACTTGAGGAGTCTTCAGAAACCTGTCACTTTGCTCGGAAGGCTCCAATGTTCCCTGCATCACACAGCAAACTCACAGCCGACCAGGACCCCAACAGCCCAGTGGTCTCTGCATCATTCCCGCTGGCTGCTGCTTTGGGGATCCGCAAGCGGCCAAAGGCAGGCTTCTGCTCAGCGCCCTTTGCACTGCTGTTGCCACGGTCTGGAACAATCCTTCCCCCATACCCACACATTTCCTTATTCCCTCATCTTTGCTCTAAGTTTCTCTGGGGGAAGACAGAGGCTGCTATCAGCTTTTCCCCCTCCTCTCTTTGAGAGCCTCAAGGACAGCATGGCTTGTGGTAGGAGCCCTCTCCATCTTGTTGCGAGGCTCTGCCCTTGACATGTTGCTCAGAGGGCAGGTGGAGCCCTGTCCTCAGCTCTGCTGTGGGGCTTGGGTTCCAGCCAGCCCTCCCTCCTCTGCCCATGCCGGCCTTCCTGCCTGGACAGGCCTCCTCCAGCCTGTCTGTCAGGAAAGCCAGTGGTAGTCAGTGGGGCACTCCAGGTTCAGAGGGCCATTTGTGACTGGGATAGATGCCACGTCCTTTACTACCACAGACCAGGCATGGTGTGGTGTTAGCTGCATTTTCGGGAGGGGACCCTGCTGGCTTAGTGTCACTGGGAATGACTGCTTTTGCAGGCAGCAGTGGAACTCCGTACTGCCTCTCAGACCTGGGTGGCCCTGCCAGGCTCCTCCCTGAGGCCAGGAAGCCATCTGCCCCTTCCCCCCACGGCTCCAAACACCCCCATTCCTGGCGCAGAGCCTTCCCCTCTCCTGTCCTGTGCAAAAGCATCCAGCTGCTTGCTGTCTGGTAAGACTTCATCTTTTCCACTAAGGCGAACAAGGTGTGTGTGAGGCTCTCTGTCCCTGGTTCTTTCTCCGGGGAATCCATCCCCTGTGCAATGAGAATTTCTCAGTGCTGTTGAAATACATCCAAGGGCAAGAGGGAACTGGCTGCTCTATGAAGTCCTGCATTGCCCAAGGAAGGGAGTGCTGGATGGATGAAGGGAGAGGAGAGGTTTTTTTTTAATAAAAAAATTAATATTCAATATTTAGATATAAAAAAATACAAGCAATAATAAATGTATAATCCCATACCAGCATTAGCTTGAGAAACAGAACACAGCTAGTCTGTACTGGGCTCTATGTTCCCTAGAGCCGATCACTGTTGTGAATGTTTCTGAACTTTTGCTATATATGTATGTGTTCCTAATGAGTAATTTCCTTTCACATTTGTAAACTTCATATAAATCACTGCATGTACTGCAAACACTTTTTTTATTAAATTCTTTTATCTGAAACAATTTCCAAATGTTGAAAAGTTGCAAAAACTAATACAAACGTCACTTGTGTATCATTCTCCACATTCCACCGCTGTTGACATTTTAGTGTGTGTGCATAATCATTCCCTCTGTGTGTACACGTGCAGACACACACGCACACAGAACACACACTCATACACACAGATATGAAATTGTGCACCTATGTAACAATTTTCTTCTGAAACACTCGAGATAAGTTGGAGATACCCCTTTATCTCTAAATGCTTGAGGGGTGAGTTTCTGAAGCCCAAGGCTATTCTTTTCCAGAAGCCCAGTACAAGGATCAAAATCAGGAAATCAGCCTTGTTACTACACTGTCATCCAAGCCTTAGACCCTCTAGAAATTCAGCGGTTGTCCCACTGATGCTCTTTACGGCAGAAGCAAAAACGTGGTTTGGGCTTTGGTCTGGAACCCGTCGCAGGAGCAATGGGCTGCCCTTAGGTGTCCGTCGGTCCTCACTGGCAGCTGTTCCTCAGTCTGTTTTCTTTCTTTCTCGAGCGTGGTGTGTTTTCAAAGGCTAGGCCGCTGCCCCTTCGAAGAGTTCTGGTTTGTCTGATGTTTCCTCAGGGGTAGATTAGGGTACACGATTTTTGTCCAAAATACAGCGGAAACGATGTGCTGCCAGTGCTGCTGTCCGATCACGTGGTTCAGGTGGGTTCTGCCAGCTTCCTCCACTGTCAAGTTGCTATTTTCCTTTTTGTAATTAATAAGTGTCTCATGAGGTGACACTTGGGGACTGTGTGAATACCTCACTTCCCATCAAATTGAAAAAAATTTTTTTAAATGTTTAAAAACAGCTTTACTATGGTATGACTCACACACTACACAACTCCCCCATTTAAAGCATACAGTTCAATAGCTTTTAGTATGGCCCCAGATACGTGCCCCCCTCAAGCTGAAGCATATTTATCTCCTCAGAAAACCCCATTCATTTAGCTATCAGTCCACTGGCTCCCCTCCCCACTCCCTACCACTTGGCCCCAGGCCTCCTACAAATCCACTTTCACTGTCTACCCATTTCTGTCTTCTGGACTCTCATGTGAATGGGTGCACAGAGTACATGGGCTTTTGTGTCTGGCTTCTTTCACTTAGTATAACGTTCTCAGTGTTCATTCAAGGGGCAGCATGTGGCAGTACTTTATTCCGTCTTATGGCCAAGGAGTATTCCACATGACATCTTGTTTATCCATTTGTCTGTCGATGGACGTTTGGGTGCTTTCTACTTTTTGGTTATTACGAATAATGATGCTACAAACATTTGTGTACAATTTTTTGGTGTAGATATATTTTTCATTTCTCTCGGGTGTATACTTAGTAGTGAAATTGCCTGGTCGGGTGGTAACTCTAATTATTTGAGAAACTGCCAGAAACAGCCCATTTTCCAAAGCGGTAGCACCATTTTACAGTTTCACTGTCAACATATTTACTAACACCTGACTTTTTGGTTCTAGACATCATAGTGGATGGGGAGTAGCATCTCATTGTGGTTTTGAGATATATATATATACATATTCCTGATGACTAATGATGTGTATATTTGAATATCTTCCATTTGCATATTTTCCATGAGGAAATGTCTATTCAGATCCTTCAACTATTTTTAAAAATTGGGCTCCTCGTCTTTTTATTATTAAGTTGTAAGAGTACTTTATATATCCTAGATACAAGTCTCTTATCAATAAGATATGTGGTTTGCAAATATTTTCCTCCTTCTTCCATTCTGTGGGTTGTCTCTTCACTTTTTGGGGGGTGTCCTTTGAAGCATAAAAGTTTCTAATTTTGTTAAAGTCCAGTTTATCTATTTTTTCTTTTGTTCCCCATGCTTTTGGTATCATGTCTAAGAATGCTTTGCTGAGTTCTAGGTCATGGAAATTCACTTCTGTGTTTTCTTCTAAGAGTTTTATAGTTTTAGCTCTTACAGTTAGTTCTTTGATTCACCCATTTTGAGTTAATTTGTGTGTGTGTGTGTGTGTGTGTGTGTGTGTGTGTGTGTGTGTGTGGTGTGAAGTAAGGGTCCAGTTTCATTCTTTTGTGTGTAGCTATCCAGATGTCCCAACACCATTTGTTGGAAAGACTATTCTTTCCTGATTGGAATGGTCTTGGCACTTTTTTTGAAAATCAACTGACAATAGATGTTTGGGTTTATTTCTAACTCTCAGTTCTATTCTGTTGATCTCTTTGTTTGTCCTTGTACCAGTACCACACCGTCTTGATTATCATTGCTTTGTAGGAAATTTTGAATTTGGGAGGTGTGAGTCTTCCTACTTCATTCTTCTTATTTATTTATTTAATAATATTTTTTTAGTATGTTAGTCACCATACAGTACATCCCTAGTTTTTGATGTAAAGTTCCATGATTCGTTACTTGCGTATAATACCCAGTGCACCAGGCAATACGTGCCCTCCTTACTACCCATCACCAGCCTATCCCATTCCCCCACCCCCCTCCCCTCTGAAGCCCTCAGTTTGTTTCCCAGAGTCCACAGTCTTTCATGGTTCATTCTTTTTAAAAGATTGTTTTGGTTATTCTGTGTCTTTTGCAATTCCGTATGAATTGTAGAGTCGGGTTGTCAATATCTACAAAGAAGTCAGAATTCTGTTAGACATTGTGTTGAATCTGTTGGGAGTATTGCTCTCTTAACATTAGTCTTCCAACCCATGAACACTGATGTTTTTCATTTATTTAGGTCTGTTTCTTTCAACAGTGTTTTGAAGTTTTCACAGTGTAATTTTGTACTTCTCTTGTTAAAATTATATCTAAGTATTTTATTCTTTTTGATGTTATTGGGAATGGAATTGCTTTTTAAATTTTATTTTCAGATTGTTCATTGCCAAGTGTATATAAATACAATTGATTTTTGTTTATTAACCTTGTATCCTGCCACTTTGTTGGACTTGTTCATTAGTTCTAATAGTTTTTTTTTTTAGTGGATTCCTTAGGCTTTTCCATAGACAGGATCACCTCACCTGTGAATAGAGATGTTTTTATTTCTTCCTTTCCAATCTGGATGTCTATGTTCCTGTTTCTTGCCTTGCTGCCCTGGCTAGAACTTCAGTACAGATGTTGAATGGAAGTGGTGAAAGGTGACATCCTCATTTGTTCTTGATCTTAGGGAAAAACATCCAGTCTTTCACCATTAATTATGATGCTAACTGTGGATTTTTTTGTAGATGCCCTTTATCAGGTTAAGGAAGTTTTCTTCTAGTTTGTTGAGTGTTTTTTTCTTTAAATCATGAAATTGTGTTGGATTTTAGCAAAAGTTTGTTCTGTGTCTATTGAGATGATCATGCGATTTTTGATTTTTAGTCTATTTATATATTAGTTGCTTTTCAGATGCTGAATCAACCTTAATTCCTGCTATAATTCTCACTTGGTCATGTTGTATAATTCTTTTTATGCAGTAATCCCCACTTATCTGTGTTGAATTTGTCCTAAGACTCCACTGGATGCCTGAAACCGTGGATAGTGCTGAATCCTATATATACTATGTTTTTTACATACACATAGTACCTTTTATAAGTTTAATTTTTAAATTAGGCACAATAAAAGATTAACAACAATATCTATTAATAAAATTAATAAAATAGAGCAATTACAACAATATACGGTACTATGAGTTATGTGAATGTGGTCTTTCCCTCTCAAAATATCTTATTGTACTGTATTCATCCTTCTGGTGATGATGTGAGGTGATAAAATGCCTATGTGATGAGATGAAGATAAAATGAGGTCAGTGATGTAGGCATTATAATGTAGTTTTGGCTGCTATTGACCTTCTGGCAATATGTCAGAAGGAAGAACATCTGCTTCCATACTGTGACATGCCAAGGGTAACTGAAACCATGGAAAGCAAACCCACAGATAAGCAAACCCACAGATACTGTTATGTTGCTAGATTCAGTTTGCTAATATTTTGTTGAATATTTTTGCATGCATAGTTCTAAAAGTTATTGGTGAGTAGTTGCTTTTCTTGTTATGTCTTAGTGTAGTTTTGGTATCAGGGTAATAATGGTTTTATAAAGTGAATTGAAAATTGTTCTCTCTCCTCTTATAGTTTTTGGAAGAATTTGTGAAGAACTGTAAAGGATTAATTATTCTTTAAATGTTTGGTAGAAGTCAGTGATGAAGCCAGCTCAGCCTGGGATTTTCTTTGTGGGTAATTTTTTGATTACTAATGCAGTCTCTTTACTTGTCCCAGGTATTTTCAGATCTCCATTTCTCTTGCATCTGTTCTAGTAGTTTCTGTTTTTCTAGAAATTTTCTCATTTCATCCAAGTTTTCTGATTTGTTGGTTTAAAATTGCTTATAGTATTCCTTCATAATCCTTTTTATTTCTGTTGTGTCACAGTAATGTCCCCTCTTTCAGTTCTAGCTCTAGTAATTTGAATCTTCTTTCTTTTCCTCTTGGTCAATGTAGCTAAAGATTTGTCAATTTTGTTCTTTTTCAAAGAGCTGCTTTTTGTTTAATTGATTTTCTCTATATTTTTCTATTCTCTATTTCATTAATTTCCACTGTAATCTTCATTATTTCCTGCCTTCTTCTTGTTTTAGGGTTACTTTGCTCTTTTTCCCCCCTAGTCTTAAGGTGGAAGTTTAGGTTATTGACTTGAGATTTTTTTCTTTTATATATTTCCCCTCTCAGCACTGCTCTTGCTGCTTCCAATGTTTTAGTATTTTGTGTTTCCATTTTCATTTATCTCAATGTATTTTCTGATTTCCCATTTAAATTCTTTAGCCAATTGGTTATTTAGGAGTGTCTTGTGTAATTTACACATATTTATGAGTTTCCCCCTGTTTTTTTGCCTATTGATTTCTAATTTCATTTCATTGTGATTGGAGAACATACTTTGTATTATTTCTATCCTTTTATGTTTACTGAGTTTTGTTTTATGGCCTGGCATATGCCTATATTAAAGAATGTGCCTTGCGCCCTTGAGAAGAATGTGTATTCTGCTGTTGAGTGGAGTGTTCTAAAGATGTCTGTCAGGTTGGTTGGCTTATAGTGTTATTCAGGCCTTCCATTTCCTTGTTGATATTCTATCTAGTTGTTCTATCCATTATTGGAAGTAGGCTATTAAAGTCTGCAAATACTATAGTAGAATTGTCTATTTCTACCTTCATTTGTCAGTTTTTCTTTATGTATTTTGGTGTTCTGTTATTAGGTGCGTCTGTGTTTATAATTGTTATATTCCCTGATGCATTGACTTTTATCATTATGAAATGTCCCTCTACTTTAGTGACATTCTTTGTTTAAAGTCTATTTTGTCTAATATTAGTATAGTCACTTCAACTTTCTTGTGGTTGTTTGCATGATATACTTTGCCCATCATTTTATTTTCAATCTATTTATATTTTTGAATCTAAAATGTGTTCCATGTACAAAATGTTTTTATTTTACATAGTCATATTTATCAATCTTTTACTGCATCTGTATTTTTGAATCATCATAATAAAATCTCTCCCTATACTCGTGTTGTAAAGGAGTTCACCTACATTTTCTTCTAGTACTAATATGGTTTCATTTTTTATATTTACATATTTGATCCATTTGGTACTTTTTCTTGTGTTTGATGTGGGGTGTGGATATAATTTTATCTTTGTTGTTAGCCAGTTGTCCCCACAACATTTATCAAAAAGTCTTTCTTTGCTTCAGTGATTTTAGAGGCCACCTTTATCATATACAAAATTTCCAAATATAGCTACATCTATACCTGAACTTTCTTGTCTACTCCACTTCTATGTCTATTCATATGCCAGTGCTACACTATTTTAATTATGAAGGCATTGTAGTATTTTTAATGTCTTGTAGGGCTTACTTTCCCTTGAGGCTTTTGTTTCTCAGTGTTTTCCTGGCTGTTATGAAGGTTTATTTTTTCCTATGAACTTTAGTATCATATCATTATATTAACTTAGGGAGAACTGATGTCTTTTTTCTACTAATTGTCCCATCCAAGAACATTTTCCCTTCGTTCAAGAAGGCTTTTGTGTTTTGTGTTAGTTTAAGAAAGTTTCCTTATAGCAGTTTTCTATATCTCTTGCTAAGTTTATTCCTACATATTGTATCTTGTTGTTGCCATTGTGAATGGGATTTTCTCTCTGCTATTGATTTCTGAATGCCAATTTTATATCCTCCTATTTTATTGAATCCTTGTTTTGATTTGAATTATAAATGTGGTTTTTTCCCCTCAGCATATTTTCTTGAGGTTCATCCGTGGGATGCCTGTAGCTCTAGCTTATTTATTTTCACCACTGTATTCTATTCCATTGTGCCAATATACCACAATATATTTATCTAGTCATATGTGAATGGACATTTAGATTGTTTCCTATTTGTTGAAATAGTGGTTTTCCAAAGTTGTTATATCATTTCTCACCTCTTATCTGTAGTATATGAGTCCATTGCTTTATGGTTTTGCCAGCATTAGCCATTATCAATCCTTAAATTTTGTCAATCTGTTGGGTAGTAAATGGTGGAGTGATATGTTGGGTTTTTTTAAAAAGATTTATTTATTTATTTTAGAGAGAGAGCACACATGTGAGAGAAAGTGTGTGAATGGGAGAGGGGCTGAGAGAGAGGGAGAGAAAGGCAGAGAAACAGACTCCCATTGAGTGTGGAGCCTGAATCAGGGCTTGATCCCAGGATCCTGAGGTCATGACCTGAGCCAAAACCAAGAGTCAGAATCTTAGCTGACTGAGCCACCCAGGTGCCCCTGGAGTAATATGGTTTTTAATGACTGTTCTTAAGCTCTTAGTTCTAAATTCTGACCCAAATGATCACTTCCAGTAGGACACAGTCTCTGTGGGTTGCAGCCTTCATACCTCCTTCCTCTCAGCACCCTTCTCTCACTCAGAAGTGTTTGGCTCCTGATAGGAATTAGGAACTATGATGACTCTTTCATACCTTTGAGAGAAAGGTACTTCTATAAAAATTAAATGTTCAGTCATAAGATGAGGACAGATCAGCCTGAGGTCAGGCATCCTAGTGGGATTTCTTTGCTGAGTTAATTGTATTTATCAGTGCTGTATGATTATCAACTATCAGCATTTACTGAGTAACAGCTTGAATTTGGCACTTTGCTAGGCTCTGTACAGGGTTTAGTGATGAATTAGGCCCAGTTCCCACCTTCAAGGGGCTTATAACCTAATTGGAAGAGAAGACATGTTTACCTTAGAAGATACACTAGGTTACCGCCAACAGTGCCCCAGGAGGATGTTATGTGCTGGGTTGCTGATGCAGACAGAAAGGTCTCCATAAAATGAATGTAAAAAGAAAAGGGCATATTTCTTTCTTCATATCATATTACAAATTCAGTAGGAAAAGCTGTCATAGAGTTTCTTCTTCTTGCATTAAACAGACTAAATTCATCCTAGTAAAAATGCATACAACATCTAAAATATCTCCTCTGTCTTTCCAACCTGTACAGTCACTGACAACCTAAATTTCACCTTTGAGGCTGGGTTCACCCAGTGGCACCTCCCTCTGAGTTCCATGTAATTCCAATCTAACGGAATCAACTCTATTTCCAAGTGGGCACATCTCAGGATCTTATGTCATGAGACCTAGTGGCTGGTCCAATTGTAACCCAGCAGCAGAAGCCTTGCTCTTGTTTCTCGTGACCAGATCACTGGCTCTGCAGTTCTCCACAGGCTGTAGTTCATGTTGAGCTCCTAATACCTCCAAGATTGGAGCCCTCAATTTCTTCAGCCATTCTGAGAGTAGCGCTGTTCCCTTCCTTTTGCTGTCTGTCTGACCCCTGTTACCTCTCCTGGGCTTCTCAATGCTGAGTGCCCACATGCCCAGGTTCAGGTATTTCCTTAATTAGCAAGTCCCTCATTCTGCTGCCAGCCAAAACCGGGTGTGTGACTAAGGTTTGATCACACCATATGGGTAAGAAGTTTCCATGCTCAATAAAGTGCCACCTCATCCACTTTACATAAGGGTGACATGTCCCTTTAGCATTGGATGCCTCGTTCACTCTCGCCTGGTCCTGTTGTGGCCAACAGCACACCCTCGAGGCAGCTGCGCAGCATTGCAGGTGTAGACAGTTTATGCCAAGCAGTGTTCTAAGGGGGAGCCAGCTGGTTTGTGCAGACATCTTGTCTACAGCCTTACTAGGTCCACTTGCTAGTCTATCAAACAGACTGTCCCAGTTCATGCTAGCGGGCTTATTCTTTGGTTTCATTTAGTCATTCATTAATTTGTTAAACACATATTGTGGGCTTCCCTGGAAGTTCTATAATTATCCCATCAGTTGAAATACCCACACATGCAAAAAGCCTCTTTCTCCCTTTATTCCACAGAACAGTGGGTGTCTCTGAGCATCTGAGAGTTTGTGGGGTTGTTGCCAGAACTTTCCTTGTTTGTCTAGCCCTGTGCTAAACAAGTGTGCATAGGTCAGGGTCATGACTTGTGAAACCCTGTGGTTCTATTGAGGGTACAAATAAAGCCAGCCCACATGAAGCAATGAGTGGACATGTATGCCTCTGTGCTTTGCTGTTGTGGTTTGAATGAGAGGGGCTTGTATTGCTCAGTGTTCACTGAGGGCTCGAGTGGTTTAGGATTGCTTCCTAAAATTTGAAGCCCAGAACAATAGGTAAACTTTAGACAGATTCGGGGGTGAGGGTGTGGCATCATACCTGGGGAGAATAACCTAAGTGTGCTCAGAATGAGCATAGTGGGTTCTAGAGATACTGAAGAGACCAGCATGATGGTATGTGTTAGATGTTTCATGGGTCATATCCTCGGGAATGCCACTCAATTAGATTAGCACTTGGGAACTTTGTATAGGATACTGTGTCCTGGAGTGGCCAATGCTGGGCAGAACTGGCTGGCATTGGGCTGTGGTTGACCCTCTGCCCTGGGCATGGCCGTGGAGGTACCATAGCCTATGGCTGTGATACAGAAATAGCCTTCATCCACGAGTCAAACCTCCCATCCTTCTCCTGTGTGACTGCTGTTTGAGCACTTTTATTTTTTGTTGAAGCTGTAGGGTAATTACCCTTGTCCTTAATAATTGCATTAGTTTCCTTGATGAGCAGAGATGCTCTAGAGTCTGTGCTGTTAAAAAGAGGTTAGGATTAAGGTTTTCAACCTGCTGCTGGTGTGAGAAGGATATCTCCATGCCAATTACTGTCTCCTTGATAGGATTAGTCACTGTGTTAATTGCTACTCAGAAAAAAACGCCAAGTTTGTTGTTTTAGACTTTGGCTTTTAAAATATTGCAGATGTCATCTTAAATGCAAATTGTATTTGGTATTAGAGATAACTGTTGATCTATTAACACTTTGGGGTTGATTTGTATCCGAGGCTGTGTAAGATAGAGGAGTCTTGCCCTTGGATTATTAATTGCATCTTTGATGGTGGTTCCAGAAACTGGGAGGGGAGGCAGCTGTCAAGCCTGTTCCTTGGCACTCTCTTTGAGAGAACTCAGGGCTCTGTCAACAACAGTCTGTTGGAATTGGCCAGAATAACGTATGAAAAAACCTCGTTTCTCAATCCAAGAGCATTGCCTATCTGCTCTGCAGGTCACCCTGGTTGGTTAGCTTCTGGTTTGTACCTTGAATGTTGTGTCTCTTCAGTGAGTGTCAAATGGCCACAGTAGCTCTCAGTCTTTAGAGATTTCTGAATTGATGGCACCTCTCCATTTTGGACCAAGAGAGACTACTCAAAACTAGGGAATAACCTATGTTATATAGGACCTTATTTTTAGTTTATATTTTAAAAACCTATAGTTTTGAAATACTCAAAATTTCAGAGTTGTTGTAGGAATAGTACAAAGAAATTTATGCCCTTCACCCAGACTCCCCAATTGTTAACATTTTTTTATCACTTTTGCTTTATCATTCTTATGTGTACGCATGTGCATTTTTTTCTGAACCACTTAAAAGTAAGTTTCAGACATGATGCCCTGTGACTCCTAAACATGTTAATGCCTATTTCCTAAGAACCAGGACGTTGTCTTGTGTAACTCAGTACAATGATCAAAATCAGGAAAACAGCATTGATAAGATATGATTATCCAATCTAGACTTTATTTCTGTAACCAATTATGTCCCAGTAGTGTCCTTTATAGCAAAATGTAACAATCACTATTGTTGTTGTCATCACCATCATCACCACCACCACATCATCACCACATCATCATCATCATCATAACCATCATCATCATCTATTCCAAATTCCCATCTAAGATCTCACATATATTTCCATGTCTTTAATCTCCATCAATCTGGAACAGTTCCTCAGTTGTTGTCTTTCATGACTTTGACAGTTTTTGAAGAACACAGGCCAGTTAGTTATTTTGAACAATGTCCTTCAACTTGGGGCTGTCCGCTGTTTCTTTGTAACTAGATTCAGGACATGCATTTTTGGCAAGAAGACCAGAGATGTGATGTTGGGTCCTTCTCAGTGCATTCTATTAAATGACACGTGGTACCAGCTATCCCATTGCTGGAGTTGTTAACTCTGATCACTGGTTAAGATGGTATCTGCTACGTTTCTCCAGTGTGAAGTTATTGTTTCTTCCTTTGTAATTAATTAGTATTTTGTGAGGAGATATTTTATGTGTATGTAAATATCTTGTTATTCATTAAACTTTTACCCACTTGTTTTAGCATCCACTGATAATTCTTGTCTGAATCAATTATTATTATAATGTTTGCCAGATGGTGTTTTTTCTAAATTTATTTATTGTTTGGTACTTTCTACTGTATTGAAGATCTTTTGCTTTCTTACATTTATTTATTTACTCATTTATTTATACCCATATGTACTCATGTATTCCCATCTTAGTCAGTGAGTTACAGTGACTAAATTAAATTGACTAAGTTACGTTCAGTGAGTAATATATTTGTCCAATGGTTTATAATCTAGTTATTTTGATGGTTAAATTGTCACTGTTATTTGGCCACTGGGAGCCTCTTCAATTTAGCTGCTGTGTCCGTTTGACAGATTGCCATAATATTTTTCATATCTTATTGTGAAAATTTTCAGACATACAGAAAGTTAACAGATTTTTCTGGTCAACACCCATATCCTTATTACCTACATTTTTAAATTACATTTTCCCATGCTTCCTTTATCACACATCTAACCGTCTATCCATCCAGCAATCCATCTTATTTTTAAATTGCATTTCAAAGTAAGTTGTAGACATCACTGTCCTTCATTCTTAAACATTTTGGCAGACATATTGTCTCAAGTTCAAAATTTGTTTATAGTTCTTTTATTAGGTAAAATATACAGTACGATGTACAAATATAAAGTGAACCATTTGATGAGTTTTGATCAGTACGTTCACCTAAGTAACTTAAAGCCCTATCGAGATGTAGAACACTGCCATCACCCCCAAGAAGGTTTCTCATGTCTCTTTCCAATCATTCCTTGTGCCCATCTTCCCCAGGAGCTACCATGGTTCTAGCAACATAGTAGATTCTATTCTAGAATTTTATATAAATGGAACATGTATGGTATGTATTCTCTTGTATGAGAATAATTCTCATCATAATGCTTTTCAGATTTACCCATGCTGTTCATTACATCAGTCATTCATTCATCCCTCTTTTTTTTTTTTTTTAGCACCTTCCTACTTTCTGGCACAACAAAATGTTCCAAGGTTGCCTTGTACTTTCCTTGCATAAACCCTGGGATTAGCTCTCTTCAAGGAGCCCTGGCTCTTTCTAGTAGAGAATGGTTTCTGAATTCCACGTGTATTCATTGGTATGTTATACTTCTATTCATACTGGTATGTCACTGCTTCTAGGGGCTCTCTCTCTCTTAATAGAAAAAGCTAAGAAACATGTGAGAGGATATATTTATAAATACATAAACACATATATGTCTACATCTATTTCTACCATATGTGTTCATGCACGTGAGTGTATGTATGTAAAACCATGAGTTCATAATGATACCAATTCCAACCCAACACTGCTGGGTTCATTCTAGTCTTTCATCTTTTCCTATATGGAACTTCCTTCTCCAACATGGAGAAATTTTTATGAATATATTTATTCATTTTATAAATCCTAAAATATATATAAAGTAAATAAGAATTAACCTGTACCATGGAAGAAAACACATCTACTAGCTAGAGTTCAATTTGTAAATAGTACTTCTTGTCTTTAGTTTGAATGCATATGGTTGAAATACTGTGTTCAAGAGTGACGTGGATTGGTCTCCCTCTCCTGACTTCCATTTACTCTGGGTTATATAATTTTGGGTTTGTGTTTTATTTTTGTTCAATTGTAGGGATCCCCTCCACCCGTGTTGATTTTTTTTTTAGTATGTAAAACATTAACATGTGTTAGAAAAGGTAAAACTATGCAAAAAAGCTAAACCCAAAGAAATGTCACTGCCTCCATCCCTCTTATCAGGTAGGTAACCAGTATTTTTTCTCTTTACTGGCCTGTGTTTCTTTCGCTAAAACAAGCAAGTACATTTATATTTTCTTATTTTTTCCTTTTTTTTTTCTTACACAAAAGGGAGATGTTCCTTTGCACATTACTTTTTAAAAATTTAAACCTTTTATTTTGAGATAATTGTTGATTCACATACAATCGTGGGAAATAATAGAGAGATCTATATCCATGTACCCTTTAGTTTCCCTAATTGTAACATCTGGAAAACTACAGTACACTATTACAACCAGGCTGTTGACACTGATCCAGTCAAGACACAGTACATTTCCATCACCACAGGGTGGCTATCCTGTCTGTTGCCCTATCTGGCCACATCAAATTCCTTCTCCTTCCTAACTCTCTTTAATCCTTTGCAACCACAGATCTATTCTTCATCTCTATAATATTATCATTTCAAAAATGTTACATAAATGGAACCACACAGTAAGTGAACTCTTGCAATTGTCTATTTTCTCAGCATAATTCTCTGGAGAGTCATTCAATTGTTGTGTAGCAGTCTTTCCTTCCTCTTGATTGCTGAATGGTGCTCTGTGTTGTGGCTGGACCATGTTTGTGTAGCCACTTACCCATCAAAGGACATCTGACTGTTTACACGTTTTTGGCTATTACATATAAAGTTGTGACAAACATTTGTGTACAGGTTTTTGTGTGACACTAAGTTTTCATTCCTCTGGGATAAAGACCTAGGAGTCCAGTTTCTGGGTTGTATGGTAGTTACATGCTTAGCGTTTGCAGAATCTGCCAAAGTATTTTTCAGATTAGATGTACTTAGCATTCCCAATAGCAATGGACAAGAGATCCCATTTCTCCATATCCTGTCAACATTTGGTGTTGTCCCTAATTTTTACTTTAGCCATCCTGATAGGTGTGTACTGATATCTCCTTGGGATTTTAACATGTGTTTCTCTAACGCCTGATGTGGCTGAACATCTTTTCATGTGTTTGTTTGCCATTGTATATTCTCTTGGGTGAAATATCTGTTTATTTCCTTTGTCCATTTTCTAATTGAATTATTTTATTAATTTTTTTACTGTTGAGTTTTGAGAGTTCTTTATATATTCTAGATACTAGTTCCTTGTCTGAATTTTGGTTTGCAAAATTTTCTCCTAATCTGTATCTTGTCTTTTTGCCCTCTTAGCAGCATCTTTCACAGAACAAAGATTTTTTTTTAAAGATTTTATTTATTTATTCAACAGAGATAGAGACAGCCAGCGAGAGAGGGAACACAAGCAGGGAGAGTGGGAGAGGAAGAAGCAGGCTCATAGCGGAGGAGCCTGATGTGGGGCTTGATCCCATAACGCCGGGATCACGCCCTGAGCCGAAGGCAGATGCTTAACCACTGTGCCACCCAGGCGCCCCAGAACAAAGATTTTTGATTTTGTTGAAGTGCAGTTAGTCAATTTTTTCTTTTATGGATTGTGCTTTTGGTGTTAATTTTAGGAATTCTTTGCCTAGCCTTAGATTCCCCAAATTTTCCCTATATTAAGTCCATCATTTTTTCTGAGTTAATTTTTATACATGTGGAATGGACTTAGGTTGCGTTGTCTTTCTTTGTTTCTCTCTCTCTCTCTCTTTAGCCTATGGATGTCCCATTACTCTAACACCAGCTGTTCAAGGCTAGCTTTCCTTCCATTGAATTAATTTTACACATTTGTCATTAATCAGTTTGGGATATTTGTGTGGGTCTATTACTGGATACTCTATTCTGTTCCATTTGTCCTAGGTAATTCTTTCTCTGCTAATACCACACGGTTTTGATAACTGAAACTATATAATAAGCCTTCTTCTGTTCTGATACTTACTGCCCCTTTGTCACTCTTATTTTGCATATTTGTGCTTTCTCATTCTTTGATTAAGTTTAGCTAGTGGTTATGCTATTTTGTTGAAAATCCAGAATTTGGTTTATTAGGTTAATATACCGCCTTAATTTCTACATCTAACTTTCTTTTTCCTTCCTTGTGCTTTTATTGTTATTCTTCCTCTTCTGGGTTTTTGAGTTTACCACTTAAAATTTTTAATTACTCCTTTCTTGGGGCACCTGGGTGGCTCAGTTGGTTGAGCATCTGACTCTTGATTTCAGCTCAGGTCGTGATTTCGGGGTTGTGAGATTGAGCCCTGTGTTGGACTCCATGCTCAGTGGGGAGTCTGATTAAGATTCTCTCTCCCTCTCCCCCTCCCCACCACACTCTCTAAAATAAATGAATACAAATCTTAAATAAATAAAATTTTTAATTCCTCCATTTTTATTGAAATAAGTGTTGAGGCTATGAATTTTTATCTGATTGCTGCTTTAAATATGTCCCATAAACTCTGATATGTCATGTTTTAATTACATATATGTATATTTTGGAATTTCTGTTATTTTAGTTTTAGTTTTTTTTAAATTAATTTCTAGTTTTATTATACCATGATCAGAAAATATTCTTTGTCATCTTTCTACTTTATGAAGCATTGATTATTTGTCACCTAATACATGATCAATTTTTGTGGATAGTCTATGTACTTTTAAGCACATTCCCTAATGTCAGATATATAAATATCTCTGTATGACTTGCCTTATTGATTATGTGTTTAGGCCTCTGTAGACTTACTTACTTTTTGGCCAACTGGCCTCTTGTGCTGAAAGTGGTATGTTAAAGTGCCCTATATTAGCATGTTTCCATCTATATTTCACTTCATTTTCTACAATTTCTACTTACAATTGTAGTTGTAGTCTTGCTTGGTACATCAACATTCATTGCTATTATATTGGGAGGGGGATTTTTATCATCAAGAGAATGTCACAAGCTTTATTCCTCCAGGTCGACTCACTTTCCTTTGTCTGATATCAAGATTTAAATACTTGTTGTGTTATTATTTCCATTTACCTGCTATATCTTTGCTTATCTCTTTGTTTTTAGAAACCTTTCTGAATCTCTTTTTAAAAGTGTGCTTCAGTGTACGACATGTAGTTGGATCTTGTTTTTTTAAGCCAAATTGAAAATTGGTTTCTTTTCATAGGTGATTTAAGCCCATTCACAATTATTTATATGTCCAATATTTACATGATTGATATACTTGGTCTTAACATTTTCATAATATTTTGTATAATAAATACTATGTATTATGTTCTATTGATAGTATTTTTTGCTTTGCAAGATGCATTTTCTTTGTTCATTTATTGAATTTCTTTTGA
This sequence comes from Ailuropoda melanoleuca, assembly GCF_002007445.2. NCBI lineage: Eukaryota > Metazoa > Chordata > Mammalia > Carnivora > Ursidae > Ailuropoda > Ailuropoda melanoleuca. The sequence goes on from NC_048228.1 coordinate 4,964,354, forward strand.
TATTTAAGATGTTTTCATTTTCATTTGAATGGCGACCTTTGTCTTTACTGCCTTTTAAAAATTCCCTTAGTCACCCATAAACATCCACCGTCTGGCTTGTCTTTTGCCAGTGGATCCTTTGACTCCCTGTACAACAACCATTGGTACAATGTCCTCCAGCCATCATGGAGCTTATTCTGTTTTTGTCTTCCTCTTGTTGTCTACCATTTTAAGGATTTTATTTATTTATTAGAGTGACAGAAAACACACAGGGGGAGGGGCAAAAGGACAGGAAAGGAGAGAAGGCCAAGCGGACTCCATGCAGAGGGTGAAGCCAGATACAGGACTTGATCTCACAACCCTGAGATTACCCCTTGAGCTGAAACCAAGAGTCAGTCGCTTAATCGACTGAGTGCCCCCAGGCGCCCCTGTCTACCATTTCCTAGCTGCTGCTTTTACTTTGACCTGGCATGTAACATCTCTGTTATTCTTCTGCCCTTACTCCCACATTTAACTTCGATCTGTAATTGAATATATTCAGGTTTCCCATACGTCCCTTTGCCAAACAGTCCCCCACTCATCTCCTTGGTAGATGAAGTTAATTCTCTAGTAGGCTCCTTACGAATGGCTCGGGGGTACATTCCTCCCTCAATTCTTACACACCTAAGACTGTTCTTATAGCTTAGATTTTTGCAGATCTGCTTTGCTGGATCTGAACCCTTCCGTTCACAGCGTCTTTGTTTGACTTTCGGGAAGATGCCCCATCGCCCCCCTGCCTGCCCAAGGCTGCTTTTGAGACATCTAGCGAGGGTCTGTCTGCATCTCTTCCCTCCTCAGTTATTTGGTCTCTTGGTTCGCAGGCTGTGAGGATATCTCCTCAAATGCATCTTTGGGGTTTTTCATTCCGTTTGCGGTGCTCTGTTTCGGTGCGTACTCCTGCTTTGTGGTTGTATGTTTGGAGGACTTTTCATCAGCTGAAATATTTAGATTCTCGTTTTCATTTTCCTTCCAGGAGTAGCCTTTCTACGGAGGATGCTCACACCTCTGCAGGCGCAGGCCCGCTGCTGGCCTGTGGTTTCTGGGATTTTTGGTTCAAGAGCCCCCTCTTCTGTCAGTGCAGCGTAGCGCAGTCTCTTCTATGGTCGGCCTTTGTGGCCGCAGGTGGGGCGGAGGGGAGGGCAGAAGTGCGTGCCCTTGGATTTATTTTATTAGTTTTGCTTCTCGGATTCCCAAGTGTCCACCTCCTGCTTTCCGCCCTCCACTGCAGCTCCCCCAGGGGTGCCCACCCCCTTCCTCGCCGTCTCCTTCCCTTCCCGAGCTGCCTCTGGAGGCTGGTGCCCACCGTGAAGCCCCTTCCCTCTGGTCAGTGTTCTGGTCCCTCTTCTTCAGTGTTTTTGTACTTTCGGTGTGCTTTCTCTTTCTTCAGGTACTTTTAATTTACTCCTAAGCCCTCTGTTCTTTACTTGGGGGTCGTGGGTGGTTTTATTGCTTCTTCTTGTTGACCTGGGTCGTTTTTGGAGCATGGGTTGGAAGACCTGGATTTTTGTGGCCACGGTTACCTGGGCTACCCGGGAGACCGCTAGGTAGCATTTCAGAGATGGTGCAGTGAGCTTGATTTCGAGTGCAATGGGAGCCCAAACCTGTTATTAACAGAGTATTTTCATGTAAACTGTTCACAAATGCATTTTGAGGACACGATCGAAAAGATCGAAAAGGTATGCTCTCTTCAGAAGGTGAAACCCCCCCCCCATGAGCTTATCTACAGCGCATCTGTTGAGAGGCTGTTCCCACAGATACTGCAGGTGAGTATCAGGGAGCTGGCGGCCTCTGGTTTAGGGGCCGGACTCAGAGAGCCTTTTACTGGCGGTGTGTCCCTCTGAAGGAAGCATGGCCATTCTGTGGCCAGAGGGGAGTGTGAGCTGGTGACCTCGATGTGTCCCTCTCTGTCGAGGAGAGACTGTTCGCCATCCAGCCATGTTTTAACAGAGTTCTCGCGCAAGGCTAACGCCTGGCTCTGCTTCAGCTCTCCATGGCTGGGGACGGCAGCTCAGTGCCTGACAATGCTGAGGGCCTAAGAATGTTTGTGGAAGGAACAAACTGAGTATCTTTGTTCTGAAAATAAACCACTTCTGAGTTATTATAGTAGAAAAACCCAGGCCCGCTCACAGGACAGGAAAAGCCGGTGGCGGGGATGGAGGGTGTCTGTCTTGGGCCCCAGAGGAGCAATGGCGAGAACTGGAGGGCTCTGGGAGGCTCCGTTCACAAACCTGCCTCTGAAGGCAGCTTCCATGCATGGCCAGCAGCAGGCTGGGCCGCTGTCTCACCCTCCCGTGGGCGTATGGGTCCTGGCCTGCCTGTTTTCTCTCTGGATCGATACCCTTCTTCCTGGCACAGTGAGTGCTCCCAAGAGCACCCAGATCACTGGAAACAGTTTCTGCCTCCTCGGGGACCACTGATGGGTTTGGCCATTTGGGGGCCTCAGGATGCTGCCCCGTTTTCTCGTCTCCTCGGTGGGTTCCAGAGAAGGGGGCCACCTCAGCTCCATGGCTTTGGACCCCTCCACGGGAGGGGCAGGTACCTCAGACAGCCTCTCTGAAAGCACATCACTTAAGTCTGAGCTGCCTTTCCAAAATGACGGGTGGGGGGAAGCTGCGTTGGGCAGGGAAGAAGGAATTCCTCTCCCTAAGGGGTACCTGTGAATCAACGGATTCAGTGGCTCAGGTTCTGATTTTGTGCTCCAGTGTCCAGACGGCCCCTTCGCTCCGTCAGCTCCCATACCTCCATCTCCAGCTTTGGCTGTCAACCCCTCAAACTCCCAGACAAGGGGGAACCAGTCCCGACTAGGAGGCCATGTGTGGGGCGGGTCTCTGAGGAGCTGTTTCTGTCCTTTAGACATCTACCTCTGCTCCCCCCGCTCTCGGACTGGACCGGCCTTCCTGTCTCACATCTTCCTGGCCGGCATCGGCATTGGAGTGAACCCTGGCCGGGAGCTCCTGCTGGGCCCGCCAGGCAGGAGAGCCAGAGGCGGGAGGCCCCGAGAGCCCACACGGGGTCAGCGTGTGGCGGCCGTACAGTTAATGAATGATATGGTTCCTCAGAATCCATCATGGAGAGTGTCAGAGGCAGCTCAGGAAGGTTTGACACCATCCAAGAAGCTGTAGGTGATGGGACAGAGTGACACTGTCGCTTTTTCTCCCAGAGCCTTATTTTTTATCTTTAGACAGAACTGTCATTCATGGCATTTGTTGTTCACTCACTCACTCACTCACTCACTCACTCACTCACTCACACATTGACGATTACCGTCTCCTGCCTTGTGCCCAGAACTGTCTAGACGCTGAGAATCCAGCATAGGCTCAGAGCACTTGCCTTCAGGGGGCTTTGAAGAGCAGTGTGGCTACTGTGACTTTTGGGGATTCACAGTCTGTTAGCTTTTGAAGGAGGAATCCAGAATCAAACCTGTTCAAGTTTGCTAAACTGAACAATGTGCAGATTTCTTTGGCTACGGATTCTCCGTTCCCATGCGGCGGAACAGCAGAGCCATGGGTCTGCTGAATGGGGCCACCCCGGGGTCGTGGTCGAGAGCATGGACTTGCATTTAGACCCGACTGGGTTCGATCCCGGCTCTGCCACTCACGGCTATGGCATTGGGATCCCATGAACTGCTCGACTGTGGTTTTCTCATAAATAGTTTGGGGATAATGATTCTTGCCTCAGTGGGAGGATTAAATAAGGTAAAGGAATTGGTGAGTTTTACCGCATGGTCAGGAAGGATGGTTATGGCTTTGTGGCCTCTGGTAGCCCACAGGTGTCCGCACACACACAACACAGGCTTTCCACAATCCTGCCCTGGGAGGCAGCAGGGCCGTTGCCTTTTCGAAGTTGTCTGAACTGTCGGCTGCCCGGATGGGGGTGGCAGGACTCTGACGCGCTGCAGTGGGTTATTGAACTCCTTTGCTGCCAGACACAATGTGCGGGGTTCTTATAATGTCAGTTAGATCTGGGAAATGGACCAAGCATGATTTCCAGCTAAATGAAACACTTTGTGGCCATCAGCTAAATAGATGATGCTTTTGAGAAAGTCCCTTGAGGGTTATGTCAGACGGGCACTGGGACGCTGGGAGGCAGGGCGCAGGGCTGGGCCAGCTCCTGGGGTGCTGCTGGCTGTGGGGGGCCTGCACTGCCTGGCTCAAGTACCGCGAGTCGGGGGAAGAGATCTGGTCCATATGGAACACCTGCTCCTCTGTCCTGCTCGTCATTCCTCTTCCTCCCACTTCCGTTCTCCCTCCCTGTTGCCTGAGACTCTGGCAACTACATGATATTGTTTAGATAAGTCACATTGCTTCCCTAGCCCACTCCGTTCCCCCTTGTGAAATAGTGGCTGTGCCTGGTGGCAGAGGAAGCTCGGGCTTTGGCGGGCTGGAGGGGGTCTGGATCCTGGGCCCTCCCTGGAGAGCCTCGACGCTTTGCTCTTTGCTGTGAGGGGCCTCGCTGCCATCTCTGTGCTCTCTGTAAAGAAACTTTACAGATGACTCTTTCTTCATAGCGCAGTCCGCGCTGGGCCAGGAAATGCCCATTGGTCTTCCTGCATCATGGAGGGAACTTGTGTTAGGCCGGCTGCATGATTTCCAGTCTTGTCTCCACCATGTGCTGTTTCTGCAGTCATGCAGGCTTATCCTGTGGAGCCCAGTTTCCTCCCTCCCTGTGGTGTGAGGGGCAGTGTGATGCTTATGAGGGATCCGGTACACTCCCTGGCACAGAAGAAGGGAGCAGAAAATATCAACTCACTCCCATGCCAAATCTTTCCTTTTCCTTAAGATCTCAGAGCCATTTCCTACTAGATCTTCTTCCCTTGCTAATACCCTCATTCCCCCCTGCCCTTGCGAGCCACCCTCTCAGTACATTTTATAATGGGTCACAGCTTAGACCTTTATCTTGTCTTTTCTTACCTATTCATCCATCCACCCACTCACTTACCTATCTACTGATTCACCTGGCTACCTATCCATCTACCCATCCAGCCATCCATCCATCCACTCATCCACCCATTTACCTATTCCATTCATCCTTCCTTCCTTCCTTCCCTCCTTCCTTCCACCCACCCACCCATCTACCCACTTAACCACCCATTCATCTATCCATCCTAACATACATTCCTTGCTTCCTTCATCCAGTGATTTATTGGCTGTTTTCTCCAGGTAGATGCCAGACTGTCAGGAGTGACATGGCTCAGTCTCTGCTCTCACTAAGCTTACGGTTCAGCAGAGGATAGAGACATGAAACAGGTGTCTATGCATGCATGTGCATGTGCATGGGGTGGGGGTGGGTACTAGGCAGGGAGAGTAAGTACTGTGTGGGAAATGCATGGAAGGGTCACCCTCCAGGGTCCAGCAGAGTAAGGAAGACTTCATGAAGGAAGTGACTCTCCTTGACTGTATATAAGCAACTTGAAGACAGGGGCTGTGCTTTTCAGAGCCTTAGAAAAACAGCCACATCAATAGGCAGTCGATTGAGATCCTATTATTTATATGAGGTTACAAAGGGTTTTTAACTAGGGTTATAAAGAGGGATGGAAATGTGAAATAAATAGTAATGCAAGGTAATTGTTCACTGAATACATGGGTGAATGTGCCTTTATCAGCTTATATTTGCTAAGAAATTCTCCCAGCACATGTTAAATCTCTGACTCCCTGTGAATAAGAAGCTTAAGAAGGGCTCACCTGAGTTTTCACTTGATTCATGAATATGTAAGCAAGCTTCCTTTTAATCTCAAATTTTGTTTTATTAGACATATTTCAGTTTATTTATTAGGTCTAAGTTTTTCATTTGGATCTATGAGAAATTTAATGAAGACGTCATCCCATGTTCTGTGTGACGGGTAGAGGGTGGATGAGGTGGTCCAGCAAGTGATGTCCTGGGTGCAAGACTCCTGAATAGCCAATGATCAGGGAGCTGCTGGGCTATTATGAGCAGAGAATAGTCCTAATTACAATCACTACTGTGAATCATAAGTGTTTCTATGGTACCTTGACTTGTGTGGCACCTTTACGTAAAGCCAGAGAGCTCAGACATTCCCGCAGCTCCCTGAGTGGGAAAGAAGCCGGCTAACGGCAAGGTAGGGCCATAGGTCCTGGCGGCCTCATTTTCCAGCAGGAGCGGCTGCGGGTTTGGTTGGAAATGTAATAGGTGCTCAAGGTCAGGCTGCAAGCCGGTGGCTAAGGCGCTTGGTGAGTTTTCCGAGGGATGGCCTACATTTGCGCCGGGCTGCAGGCTCTCGCTCCGGTTGGCAGGGGCACCGCCATGGGGCAGCTCAGCTCCCACCCAGTGGGGAGAAGAGAAACCAGCCGCTGGAGAATCCCAGTGTGTTCACACTCCCAGTGAGGCCCGCGGTAGAAACGTTCTCCAAAATGATTTCCCACTTGCTAAAATTAGTTTTTTAAGGAAATCTGCTGTATACTGGTTTATCTTTAGACATCACCATCATTTTGGACGGCAGCACAAAACTCTCAAGGTCTCCCGCTCTCCTCTTCTGTCATTCGCGTGGGGTCCTGAGGCCCCGTTGGCAGGTTGGAAGCATGGAGGGAAGGGTCCTCTCTCCTGGAGTCAGGTGATTGTCAAGGGCAAGGCTCTAGGGTCAGTGAGGCACTGGCTGAGGCCCCCTTGGGGCTCTTGTGTGCGAGCGTTTGGTGGATACGTGTCCCCTGTTGGCCCAGCCACTGAGTATCAGCTACTCCGTGTCGTTTGGACCGACTGATGGCACCCTGCCCACCACACTGCAGCTCCCTTTGCTGCCCGTCTACACGGGCTGCTGTTCTGACGAGCCCTGATTTATACCGCGTGCATCGCCATCAGCCCATAGCCAGTGGAATGGCATAAAGTGCCTCGACCTGCCACCGTCCACAGGGAGGTTGGAGGAGAGTCTAGAAGTGTCAGGAAGGAGCCCAAGGGTGCCAGGTGAATGGGGCGCCTCAGACTGGTGCAGTACTCACCAAGAGACAAATCTTTGACTCCCCCTCAAAGGTCCTCCTCTCCCATCACCCTCTCCCCTCCCCCACCATCAGTTTCCCGAGAACTTCTCTGAAGCAGGAGTGGGGATTCGTTTTCTATGACACTAGATTTCTGGAGCTTGGAACTTCTCGGGAAGTCAGGTCATGCAGAGGAGTGGCGAGGTTGGCACCGCAGAACCATGGAACCTGCCAGGCAGCTGCTAACTGTCTAGAGAAATGCAGAGGATGCCCAGGGCATTCAGCTCCATTTCTGGGGTTCACTTCTCTACTTGGGTCTCCTCTCCAGAAAAGGTCACAGTCAGATGGGCAGACTTTCAGTGGGCTCTGAGTCCTCTCCAGTAGAGAAGTCTGGGGTCCACTCTCCCTGAGGAAGGCTCTGTTCCTCGCCTAGAAGGTGGCAGGGGACCCCCCCATTTTTGAGTGTGGCCCTGCCGTTCACCTCCTGATGGGCTTTTGGGATCCATCCCTTACAAATGTGAGGTTGCTTATATGTGGGACCAGTGTCCCTGGGAACGTTCTCTGCTTCCTAAACTAGGAGTTATAATCCCCTATGATAAGGGGCACCGTGAAGAGTGACCGAGAAAATCTAGTTGTTGTCTCTCACTCTGAATGAGGACAGGAGCTACTGTTTGTTTCTCACCTGACTCTACCCCCCTCACCAGGAGTCTTTGCCCAGTGTCCTGCGCACCGTGGGCTGATGGCCACTGCTGGCTGCTGGGGAAGAAGGGCCTGAGGCAGGAGCCCCATGGTAGAACTTTGTGCCTCAAGCCTGCCTTAAGGTCATTGCTGGGCTTTTTACCTCATCCTCTCAGCTACCTAGCTCCCCTGGCAGTAAAACATCGTTTTCTATTAAATGATGTGTCTGACATTTACCAAATTTTTATGTGACAATTTAGAAGGAACTGGTTGCATTAAACAGCCTTATTAATATTGCAGTAACATGATTAGGGGAACATCATGGTCGTTAGACCATAGGGCCAGATTTACGAGCTCTGGAGAGAGGAGGCAAAGAGGTCTCTGTTGACCAAAACACCTTCAGCACAATCCACGTTATAATTAATGAAAGTCAGAGATGAGTCCCCCTGATCATGACACAGCCCTGCCCCGTGAGGGTGGTGCTGAGAGCACCTTGGAAGGCATGGGTTATGCGTTACCATCTGGGGCACGTGCACGCGGACTGGCCGCGTTGCAGCACCAGTGTTTAGGCTGCTTGGAAAGCCACCTCCGGCTGGGTCTGAGGTGGACCAGATGGACCCTTTCCGATCCCTCTGCTGGTGTCATGGGACTCTGGATCTCCATGCACGTCGTAGCCGTCTTCCGGGCTGGGGTTGGGGGGCGGGCAGCACAGGACAGGGGTCAACATATGTGCCTGGGGTGACACTTGCCTACCGAGGATGCCAGTGTCACCCATAACCGCTGTATGGCCTTGGGCAAATTGTCTAGCCTCTGTGAACGTGAGTGGCCCCCTCTGTGAAGAGGAATGACCCCATTACATACTGCACAGGGTCATGCTGTCAACCAGTGTCTGACACTTACTTCCTGCTCCGTATGTGTTGGCTCCTAGTGGGCCTTGAGGAGGACTTTACGGATCACCTCTGCTCCCAGGCCTAGTTAGGAACCCATTGGAGATATTTTAGGAGACCCATCATAGTTAATATACCCTATCAGGTCTATAGGGGACTCCAAATCAAAGGATATGGCTCCTGCCTGGGGGTTTCCAGCCTTCTGGGGAAGCAGACATGTGGAACTCCCTGGAATCAAACAAGGAATGATGCAGGGAGGGTCCAGACGGAGGGACCTGTGTTGTGCTACGGAAGGGCAGAACAGGTGATATTTATTTCCACGGAGGGAGGCAGTAATAGTGTAGCATTTGAGATGGGCCTTGAAGAACCCAACAGCACTTTGGCCTTGGCCAGAGGAGGAAGAAAGGGACTTTTAGGCTAGGGTGATACCCTGCACAGTGACACAGAGGCCGGAGGATACATGTCATGCAGGTGACCTGCTGGGGCTGGGTCCCTGGTACGTAAGGCCATGTTGGAAAACGGCAGCAAAGCAGGCTGAGCCCAGTTGGCGGAAGGTTTTGAATGCCAGGTTAATGAATGCTTCATTCACAGGGTGCTAACAGTGTGTGGTTGGGACTTGAAGGTCACCCTAGAGCAGGTGAAGCGGGGGCTGGTGAGGTTCTGTCCCAGGGTGGGCAACTCTGGGGAGTTGCATATAGAGACAGGAGGTGAGAGCAGGGGGTGGGGGACTTGGGGGTGAATTGTCAGTGATAGAACGTCACCTTCCCGCGGAAGCCTGATGCTTGCAGAGTGCTTTACGGAAGTCTGCAGAGGTTGGTGAGATGGGACCTCTGTTCTCAAGGGGCCAGGAGGGCGAGACTCAACCCTCAAGTGCCAGATGACGAGGCAGGGTCTACAGACTCCGGGGTGAGGAATGGGGGTTGGAGGGGTCTGGGGGGTGGGTGGAGAAGGAGAGGGGAGAGGGGGCAGGAGTGTGGGCCTAGAGGGGCACCAAGCCTATAGGCAGAAGGCAGAGAACAGCATAAGCATCCCTAAAAATTCAACTTTCCAATGACAGAGAGTTTTCTTTTTTCTCTTACTATAAACAGTACATGCTCATTATAGACAAATTGGAAATATAGGTAGGCAAAAGAAAAAAACCCCAGAACTTCGAAGTCCTACAGGCACAGCTAAACATTGGTCAAGAAGTGGGGCCTGACATTCATTCTTGCTTTCATCCAAATATTTCTTTTGGGGTCTTTGAGCTGGTTGGGACCCAAAGCATGGCCCTTTGAGTCCTCAGTGGATGATTCCCAGGGGCCCTTCAAGTTCAGGGATAGGGCATTGATGGGGTTGGGGGCCCCTAAGCCTGTGCAGCCAGGTGGAGGGTGCCCAAGGTGTGAGCCCGTGGAAGATTCTGGAGCTGGTGCTGGGTGCCCGGAAGGAGGGTTCCCTCCCTTCAGCCTGGGGAAAGCACCTCCTGGTACTCTTGTGGCCCCAAAACCCTGGTGTGGAGGCAGCAGCCTGAGGGTTCCTAGCCACACTCCGGGCTTTGGTTGGAGAGCTTCGCTAGAAAGCCAGAGGAGCCCTTGCCAATTAAAGGGAGCTTCTGGGAAGCAGAAAAGAGACGTTTAGGGTCAGGGATGAGGGGTTGGGGGAAAGGAAGATGTCTTTGAAGGAACCTAGCAGCTTCTAGCTCTGGCCTCAGGTACTCAAGGCCACTTAGCATCCCTGTGTCCTCCCTGATGGCTTCTCCGGGCTGACCCCCCTTCCCCGCAGCCCTCCCCAGACCAGCCGTTGCCTATGGAAAAGCTTCTTCCCTGCCTGTCTCCTGCCATCTGGAACATCCCCCTGAATCTCTCTGCCTCATCACCCCTCCATCTGCATCAAAGGTCATTTCCCTGATTCTGTTATTAATCCCAGTGCCTTTACTGGGGTTTGTGGGCTTCTGTGTGGGAGAAAATCGTTGTTTCCATCAGGATGGAGGCGACAGCTGCAGGTCATGGCCTTGGGTGCAGGTTATCACTCAGGCTTTTCTGCAAGGAAGCCCGAGCCTCAGAGGCTGCGGAGAAAGTCATCATTTCTCAGCTCAGGTAAAGGGCAGCTCAGATGATTTCTGGATGCATCCCGCAGCCCCTGGCTTCACACCAGGTGGCCACAGAGACCTGGTGCCTGTGACTTTGCTTAGAGCCCAGGGCTATGGCCATCAAGGCCTGTCCCGTGGGCAGACAGCTTTCTTTCCTTCTCGAATCCCTCTCTGAGCTCAGAGCAACTTGGCTCCATGCCTACTTGGGGTGGGAGCCTTCAGCAGCCAGAGGAGGAGGGACCTTTCGGTGCCTGGCACATGGCAGGCCAAAGAGAAGCCATCCCTGGGTCCCTAGGTAGCTGCATTCAAAATGAAGAGGCAGCTTTGGTCATGTGGCAAGGAGGGACTCCCAACTCAGGGTGCCCTGGAGCTCGCTGCAGACTGAGAGCCTCCATGGCGCCCCTCCCGGGGCGGGTCAGGCAGCTGCAGTGCGGACGCCATGGGGCAACTGTGCAGCCAGTGTCTTCACCCCGTGATGGTGGCATTGTGGTTGCAATGGGGCCCAAGCTTCTGGGCCGGTCTGGAGACGAAGGGCAGGCAGGAGAGAGGAAGGAAGCGGACGAGCTGTGTGGGTGGGGAGGGTCTCAGGCCTCCTGGGCCCCCCCGGGCACTCATCACCTGTTCAGCTAGCACGAGTGGTGCGAAGTTTTCAATCAGAGTCAGTGGTGTGATTGCTGGGTGATGAGATGGGTGGGGCGTGGGAGGCAAAGGTAGCTTCCCCTCCTCATCCGATGGACCAGGAGCTGACGTCACTCTCCAGCTGGCAGTTCTGTGACCTTGAGGCATTTGTCCCCTCTGAGACCCGGTCTGCTTCTCCACAGAACGGGGAGCCAGTGGCAGCTATCTACTGGGGTTGTGCGGGTAAAAGGAGAGGACTCTGGGGCTCAGCCAAGCCAACAGGGCCCCTGGCCTCACAGAGGCTACCGGAGCAGGGACAGCTCAGCCTGCTGAGTGTCACAAGGGGTGACCCACAGGGGGCTTGCAGAAGATGTGTGGGGGCCAGCACTGTGGGAAGATACCTCACAGAGAGAGCAGGGCCCGTTGAAGGACTCGGGGCTGAGTGCTCCTTCGTGCTGGGTGCAGTTGGCCGCCGTGCTGGAGGACACGGCCTGGTTGACCAGCACCTGCAGGGACGGTCTCCCTGGTTCCATCCTGAGCCAGGGCACCCTGGACCCCTGGGCACGGCTGTGCCTGTGCTGGACGGTGCAGTCGGCCTGGGCAGGACCCACCGGCAGGAGAAACAGCCTTCATCCTGGCTCTTCTGTTTGCTTTGGAGCCAGAAGCGTGATTTACTCTAGAGAGCATTTTTATGTTTTCCACTAAAGATAAAAAAAAAAAAAAGTTACTAGACACAACAGTTCTATTTTAATGCACAGCATTTCTATCTTGGGTTACTTTCTGTAGAGGACTTGTCGGTTATTAGTTTGTTTATTGATGGATTCCCTTGCTAGACTCTAAGCTCCCTGAGGAGCAGGACACACCTGCCAGTGGCTCCCCAGAACAGACAGCAGTGCCTGGCATGGAGGAGCCCCAGGAAGCGTGTGGAGAGCAGGAGCGACCAGTGTTTGCAGTGACCTCTTTGCATCTCCCTGGAAGGTGGCCCTGGCTTATGTTTACACGGCTCCCCCTTGGCGGATCTTCTGTCTGCCCATCTTTCTCTTAATAGTTATGGATTATGGAAAAGAAGAACAAAGCCCATTAAGAGGTTCCCCTACATTTGATTTGAGGAAGTTTTCATCAGCACGGCTCCATTTATTGGCCTTTAGCGTACAGCCTTATTCCCTTCTCTCGAAATGAATATTGTCTTGTCTCCTTGAGAAAAATTGATTTCACCCAGGAAGGAGAAGAGCAAACTCCCTCCTCCTGCTTTTCTTCTTCTTCTTTTTTTTTTCCTCCCACCGAGACAATTTATCTCCTAGGTAGGTGGGGGGGAAAACAGGAATAATTGGACCAGAAGCTAATTCCCAGAGATTCATTGTCTCGAACGCTCCCACCAGAATGTGGGACGCTTGCCTTGAATTGCATGCTAATGATAAATGACAACTCTAACAGACCGTCACATTGAGATGTTTAGTCCTTCCTGCTAGGAGATGACACATTAATTTTCCCTCAGATTTACATTGGATTATTAATAAAATATCAGTGTTGGAATGTGACAAGGGAGGGTCTGTAGAAGTGCAAGGCTCTATTTAGGGGCACGGATTTTAGCCAAATGAGATGTCGGTGGGGTCAAACGTGACCCAGATGCTGGTGGCATTTGAGCGATCCTCTTTTCGCTCCACTGGGCTCAGGCTCCCGTAACCTGGGCTGTGCTGAGTAGCCGGGATGGAAGGTTCTCTCTCTTTCCAGCAGGGAGGAATCCAAAGAAAGGTGATGCCATATGTTCTTTCTCACTTTTTTCTTCTGCTTTGTCATTGACCAAATACTTTACTTGTAAGTGGTGCTTTCTGTTTGTTTTCAAGAAAAAAGAGAGGATTTCCTTTGTTCCAGCCACTGAGTTGCTTGAGGAACTCGCTCATTTGACGAGCAATTACAGAGTGTTTACTGTTTACACACGGCAATGGCAGGTGAAGGCACAGGGACACAGTCTGGGTGAGCCGGCCACACCAGGTCTAAATGATCGCCCCACTTCTCTGCTCGAAACCCTTCAGGTGCTTCCCAGCCCTGCGAAGGTGACGTTCAGAATTCTCAGAAGGGGTGGGGGCTGGGGGTTGAGGGGGGGCAACCCCACCGGCCCGAATGAGACGAAGCCTCCCTGTGACGCCCCGTGCTGCTTCTCCACCATGTTCTCCGCAGTCGTGCTGTCTCAGGTCTTGTGTCGCACTTGCATGAACGTGCAGACCCCTTGCTGCCCCCATTCTGCCGCTGGTGCGGGTACCCTACCTGGTTCCTTCGTGTCTTTCATCACACTTGGAGCAAAATTCAAGCTCCTTCAACCCGGGCCTGCCCAGCTCTCTGGCCTCACCCTCTGCCTGCACCCCCACCTGCTCTCTGCCCTCCAACCGGCTTCTCGGGCCGCTGGCCTTGCTGCTCTCTCTTTCCCGGGAGCCTGGCCTTCGCCTAGGCCTCTGTTCAGTCGCTGTGTCCCCGGGGAAGTTCTCTGGGCTTCTCCTCCTCCTGCCCCGGCTGGCACAGGGCCGGCCTCCTAATCCCCAACCGGACAGCAGGCTTTACACAGGCTTGGGACGCTTCAGGCCACAATGGCACCTAGAGCGCCTTACACCAATGCCTGGCCCATAATAGCTGCTCAATAAATATTAATTGAATAAATCACTGAATGTCGTAATAGAATTTCAAGCCGAGCGCCCTGGGAGCCCTAGGAGAGGAGCCATTAATGAGTCCCTGCAGGCTTGCTCTGGAGTGATTCCTGGTCATTACCATCTCTTCGTATGGGCAGTCTTTCCAGTGACCTCCAGCCTTCATTTAAAGGAACAGAGCTGTGGTTAGCAGGCTGCATGTAGTGATCCTCGGGAAATACAGATTGGCCTCTGCCTCTGAGTTCTGGCAGCTTGAGCTGTCCCTCCTCCTGCCTTCAGTCCCCTATAGGGGCATCTGGGCCTGTGGGCAGGAGAGTCCGGCGCCTGCCCCCCAGGGGGCCTCCTGGCCTGGCCGTGTGGGCCAGGCTGTCCTCGGGGTACAGGGTGGCCTGTGGGACTCGGGGTGCACACAGCACTCACTGCGGGGCAGCGCTGGTGCTGTTTCCACCTTTATTCTGGAGAGTGAAAACCGGTGTTGAGACGGCCTCCAGCGGAACTCCTGGGGATCGGCTGGTCTAGAACAGCAGCCGTGGACGCGGGCTTTTAGGCATCTGAATCTACCCAATCGTTTGTTTCCTGATAAGAAAGCCTCTTTTACGATTTTCAATTTGCCCTTATTTTAATGAAAAGAAGCTGGGGTTGGACCGCCCAAGAAGGAGCTAATCAAATAAAGCAAATTGGTGTTACCTTCTCTTGGTCCCTATTATTTCTATGGCTCCAGCTGGAATTTATTATGAAAAGCAATTGGTTTTCATATCTGGTAGATAGCAGCCCCAGCCGGGCCTGACAGCCCTTCCCTCCCTATCATTCCATAAATAGCTCGCAGTGGCCAGACTGGGGTGGGGAGACGGGAGGACATGGAATGCTCCCCACCAGCTTTCCCACTCCTTGTCCCCCAAATCGTGAAGACCCTATAAACAAGTCAGAAGGAAACACCAGGATGAAAGTTAATAAGCCAGCTCCTGTCCATGAGATTTGGGCTGTTGCTGTGGCTTCTTGGGGTTCCGTTTGGCATCCTATCAACCTTGCTGCGCTCCAGCCATCACTTACTACTCTTGCTGGGTCTGTGTGCAAGGGAGATAAGCAGGGGAGACATTCCTTTTCCAGATTCCTTTCCTCTCCTTGCAACAAAAGGAAGAACTAAAGGAACAATTTAAATCAGGCTCAGATGATCCTTTATATGAAACATTCTGCCATGAGAGGGACCGTGGGCTCTGAAAGTGCCCGGGGTTGTTGCTATTAGAGAAGGAGACAGGGTACAGGAATTTGTGGCAAGATGCCAGAAAGGGGTGCAGCGGGCTGGTTCACTGGTTCTGTCCTTACCAGCTGTGTGACCTTGGGAAAGTTAATTCCCTTCTCTGTGCCCCAAACATTCTCATCTGTAAAACGAGGATAACAATATTCGCCTACCACAATTGTCATGGGATTCGCGCGAGAAGTGGGTAGGAAGGGCTTCGCCTGCATCTGCCACACTGAGAACACTTGACAAATGGCCGCTCTTGTTGTCATAGCAATTGTTGTCATGCTGATTATTGACATTTTGGACTAGACCACGTACTTCTAATGGTACATTGAAATCAGGCCATCCTGTGTTGGAAAGATCAGAAAGAAAGGTGTGGGTACACATGTGTAGGCTGCAGTGAAGAGTGGCATTTCTCATTCTCTGCCCGCTGGAACGGAGACTAAGCACTGGCCTCGGGAACAGCATCCCCTGCTCTAGGACACACTTTGTGCCTTGTCACAGGAGCCTGTTTCACATTTGGGGTCAGGGCCTAGAGGCCACTGGAACCACAGAACTGCATTTCCCTCCACTCAGGCCTTTCTCTGTGCCTCATGGTGTGAGGGATGGGACCAAGGGCAATGAATAGAAGGGGAGAAGATAGCAGGAATCTGCCCAGGTTTGGGTTCTAGCTGGAAAAAGGGACTCTCTGGAGATGCTCACTGTTTAGAAGCCATCCAGACACTGCTTAGGGAGGCTTGCTGGGAACGAAGACATCCTCTGTCTCCAAGGGACATATCAAATGAATTCAGCGGAACAATGGCCGATCAGCCAGATCAGAGCTTACTGTGCAAAGTCTGCTGCCTCTAGGCCAGGCCCAGGGAAGGGGCTGACAAGACACCCCAGGAAGCCCACAGATGCTGGGGTAGCAGGCTGGATCTCAATTGTCTGCATGGGATTTAAGGTGGTTGTCAAGGTCCTGGAGGAAGGCCCATGGACCTGAGCTATTTATTGATTTCTAAATTCAGGCTCAGGAGAGAGTAGCCAGACCATTCCTTTCATAGGATTAACCTAGCCTTGGCTGCAACCACCAGTGGCTCCGTAGGTTCCTATTTAATATCCACACCCAGAACCTCTCAAGAACACCTCACTCCTCTGATCTTCAGTTATCAATCGTCTCCTATGTACCTAATTTGAAAAATGTATTTTGCCTTAAAGTGGTGGATGAGTGTGTATGTGCCCCAGTGCTTACAGAGAGGTGGCTTCTCCCATGCGTGAATGTTCCAGCCATACCCTATGTATGCCACTTCATTACACCCGAAGTCTCACCATCACTGACCCTGGCAGGGGGACCCTACAAAAAGGGGCCAAGTTTGTTATTATTAGTGTGTATTACATGGTGGGTAGCATGCTGGGCAGCTTGCATGCGTTCTGTCTACTACAACAGGGAGAGCAAATAAGTTGTTCAAGGTCACACAGCTCATAAAGAGCCGAGCCAAGATTGTAACCTAGAGCTCACTTCAAATCCCATGATCATCTTTTTTTTTTTAACTTCTTACTATGGAAAATTTAAAACATTTACAAATATAGACAGGCTAGTGTAATAAACTCCTATACTTATCATCCATTTTCAACTATGGCCAACACATGGCCAGTCTTGTTTCATCCACATTCCCCCCTCACCACACACATTGTTTTTAAACATACCTTAGACACTATACAATTTCATCAGTAAATGCTTCAGTATATAGCTCTAAAATATAAGGTCTTTTTTAAAAAACACTTTTGCACCATAATTATCACTCTTAAAAATTAATAACTCTAGGTATCATTAAATATCCAATCACTGTTGAAGATTCCAATTGTTTCACAAATGCCGTGTGTGTGTGTGTGTGTGTATGTTTTTGTGTTTTTTTTGCTGTTGTTGTTTTGCTGTTTTGTTTTTTACAGAGGGTTTGTTTGTCTCAGTATCCAAGTAAGGTCTATACATTGTGACTGGTTGACACATCTTTTGTTTTTTTTTAATCTATATATTTCTATTCTAGCATTCTCTTATTCTCTTTTTCAATTTTTGAAGAATCCAGGTCATTTGTCCTGTAGAGTTTCCCACAATCTGGATTTTGCTGACTATATCCCCATGGTGTCTTTTACCATGTTCTTCTGTCCTCTGTGGATCTTATAAAGTGGTAGGTCAAGAGGTCTGAATAATTTCGAACTAAAAACATTATTTTTCCCTACAACAACGTGTTCTATCAGGGGCACATTCTGTCTGGTTGTCTCTCTTTTATGATATCAGTCACTGTCGATGATTCATTAATTATTAGGGATTGCAAAATGGTGACATTTTAATTGTCATTCATTGGCGGGAATACTTTTACAGAGAAAGTCTCTTTTTGTGATTTGTTAACTTAAAGGAACAGTTGGTACAGGAAAGGTAAGATAAATGACTGATTCTTCCTCCTAATCCTCTTTTAGTTTTCAAAATAATGTATTGGGTCACTAGCCTCCTCCAACAATGATCAGTTAGTTTGCATGCTTTAATTTCATTATGAACTTATGGATTTAAATATATTTAATGTGTTCTAACCCAAAGCAGTTGCTATTCTTATTGATGCTCAAATTGGCCCATTTCTGGAGCCTCTTCAAGTTGGTTCATGAGTTCTTCTTATCTGATTTAAAATCTTTGACACAGCTCACATCATACTTAATGGTGAAACTGACATTTTCCCTTCTAAGGTGAGGAGCAAGACAAGGGTGTTTATTCTCACCATTTCTATTCAACACTGTACTGGAGGTTCTAGCCAGTGCAATAAGGCAAGAAAAAGAAAAGGCATCTAGAATGGAAAGGAAGAAGTGAAACTCTATTTATTCATAGGCAACTTGCTTATAAATGTAAAAGATCCTAAAGAATCTGCAAAAATTTTTTTTACTAGAATTAATAAATGAGTTTACCAAGGTCATAGAATACAAGATCAATATACAAAAATCAAATTGTGTATCTGTCTATAAAAGGAAATGTGGAAATGCGCTATCCAAAAAGGAAATTTAAAGTAAACAATTCCAGTGCTCATTTCAGCAGCACATATACTAAAACTGGAATGTTACAGAGAAGATCAGCATGACTCCTGCACAAGGATCACATGCAAATTTGTGAAGTGTTCCATATTTTAAAAAATAAAAAATAAACAGTTCCATTCACAGTAGCATCGAAAGGTATAAAGTACTTAGATAAATTTGATTTATAAAGTATAAAACCTGTACTACAAAGTCTTACTGAGAGAAATTAAAGATTTACACAAATGGAGAGATACTCCATGATCTGTGATTGGAAGTGATTAGCAGATTCAGTATTGTCAAGATGGCAGTTCTTTCCAAATTGATTTTTAGACTCACTGCAACCTCTATCAAAATCCCAGCAGGCATTTTTGTTTTTGCAGAAATTGTCAAACTAACCTTAAAAGTTTCTACAGGAATACAAAGGACCTAGAATTGTCAAAACGATTTTGAACAATAAGAGCAAGGTTGGAGGACATATAGTCTCTGATTTCAAAACTTAATACAGTGTGCAGCAATCAAGACAGTGTAGTGTTGGCATGAGGATGGAAAATAGAGTAAAGTATGAAGTCCAGAAATAAAGTCTCACATTTATGGTCAATTTATGTTCATCAGACTTGCAAGTGTAATTCAATGGGGGAAAGGATAGCCTTTTTCTTTTCTTTTCCTTTTTTTTTTTTTTTAAGCAGAAGCAAAAACAAAAACAAATGGTGCTGGGACAATTGGATGTCCATGTGCCAGAAATCAACTTAGTCCTTTACCTCACACCATACACAAGAGTTAACTCAAAATGCATTATAGACTAAAATGTAAAAGCTAAGACTATGACGCTAGGAAGAAAACACAAGAGAAGATTTTTGTGACCTTAGGTTAGGAAAAAGAAATCCTAGATATGGTATTGAAAGCATGATTTATAAAAGAAAAAAATGATAAATTGGAACTTTACCAAAGTTAAAAACTTTTGCTCTGTAAAAGGAACCCATAAAGAACAGGAAAAGTCATGGACTGGGACAAAACATTTGCAAATTCAATATCTGATGAAGGACTTCTATTTAGATTTTATTTAAATAGCTCTTACAACTCAAAAAGAAGAACACAACTCAATTAAAAATGTGCAAAAGATTCAAATAGACGTTTCACCAAGGCACTTCTATGAATAGCTAATGAGGACATGGAAAGACGCTCAGCATCATTAATCATTAGGGAGATGCAAATGAAAATACTGCTACACACCCAGGAGGTTGGCCGTAATCCAAGAGACAGACAATGCCAAATGCTGGGAAGGATGTGGGGACGTTGGAATCCTCATTCATTTCTAGTCAGAAAGTAAAATGGCGCTGCCCCATTGGAATACAGTCTGGCAGTTTATGTTTATGTTCTCTGACGTATCTGTCTTTCACCTGTTGTTGCTGCATTTTTAATCATGCTTAGGAAGTTTTTTCCACTTTCCGGTTATAGAGAAACTTACCTATGTTTTCTCCTCTAGTAGTGTGATTTTATTTACTACACTTAAGTCTCTGGGCCATGTAGAATTCACGCTGCTCTACAGTGTGAGCAACAGATCCAATTTTATCTTTTTCTATATGCCAATATCGCTTATTGAAAAGTCAGTCCCCTTCCCCCACTGACTTGCGATGTCTCCTTTAGTGTATACTAAATTTGCATATGCAGGTGGGAATATTTCTGGATCTTCTATTCTGTTCCTTTGGTCTTTCTATGTATTCATGTGTCAATTCCATACTTTTGACAATATAGAGACTTTATAGAATGTGTTAATAACTGGTAGGGCTAACCTCTAAATCTCGGTCCTCTTTATTAAAGTTTTTCTGACTATTGCTGGTGTTTTTTCCTTCCCAATAAATTTTATAATAAAATTCTCTAGATCCAGCAAAAAATCCTAATGGGATTCTTGTCATTACCTTTTATTTATAAATTAATTTGGGGAAGATTGACATTTTTATGATCTTCGCTCTTCCTAATCAAGAAAATGTAATGTTTTTGCATTTATTGAACCTAATTTGTCCTGTAGACTTTTATAGTTTTTCTCCTCAGGTTTTGGGAATTTCTTATTAAATTTATGCCTAAGTATTTAATTTTCTTTTTCTCTGTAGCATATATAATATGATGTATGTCATACAGTTTATATACGATGGAGTCATCCATCATTCCTTCTGCTTTATTTGTGTGTGTATACATGTGTGAGTGTGTGCATATCACACAAACAAACTATTGATTATGTATCTTAATTTTATACCTGCTTGTTTAGTTTTATAATTTGCAGCAGGTTTTCCATTGATCCCATGATCTTTTTACCTTATTGCATGAGTATTATTGGTTTTGCCAGGCATTAGTTTCTCAGATTAAAAGGTTATTTGGCTAGAAGCCTCCCTCATTAGAATGAAGCTCCCTGTTGTCTACGGTTTTCCCCTTGATACTCCTCTCCCTGCTGCAGTGGAGGACTTGGACTGTGTCCCTGAGGCTCCCTTAGACTGTCAGCTTTAGTCAGGACTTCCCCCAGGAGATCCTGAGAAGAGGACTTGCGTACCAGCAGTTTATTTGAGAGGTGGTCCCGGGAAACACCAGCAGGGGGCATGAACGTGAAAGAGGAGGGAAAGAAATACAGGTAAAGGGCTCTTGTCCAGCAGGTCTCTACTTGGGCAACTGGAACATAGGCTCTGGAAGACCCCATAGAGCTCCCAGAGTTGTCCTAAGCATGGGGTGAGGAGGCCTGGGATTGCCTCAGAGTTATCCCAATCGTGGGGCGAGGAAGCCAGGACTTCCTCCCCCCAACCCCCCACCCCCACTGGGTGCAGGATGCTTTCAGGGCCTTAAAGATCACCCAGCCAGTAGAGCAAACCAGGACTGGCCCCACAGTCTATGCTAGACCAGTAGATTTGGGGGGAGGCTCTGGAGTCACGCTGACTTCGAGTGAATCCTGCTCAGACACTTTCTGGCTACGAAGGCTTGGTTCTCACCTGTATGATGGGAATGATGATATTACCTCATAGAGTTGCTGCGAGGATGCAGACACCGTGGACAAAGACACAGACGGAGAGGTAGCTGTGGATGTCGATGTGACGTAGGTGCAGGTGTCGACATTGAGACACACAGGTGGTTGCAGACAGAGCTAGAGACACAGGCAGATACAGATGCAGATGCTGGTATAGACAGATGTACGGAGGTAGACAGAGACACGGGTATAGACGTAGGTGTAGGCATGGATGTAGCCTGCTTCTCCCATGCCAGACCCTCTCTGGGACTGGGGATCAATAAGCAGCAGGACTTCCGTGCCTCCTACTTGACTGTCTGTCCTCGACTCTATTCCCATTTCCCTGCTCTTCTCAGGTGGGTGCTACCTTTTATGCTGTCATGAGATGTACTCAAGCCCTCCCCTGACTGGCCCACCCCTCCCTCCTCTCCTGGACCCCTTCCCACCAGCTCCGATTTGCTCTGGACTATCTTCTGGGATGGCAGTTCAGCCTTGTTTTCTTTGAGCTGTGGGGTCCCTCTGCAGTCTGGTTTTCTCTTTGCCATTCTTAGGACCTGAGAACTATGGAGGGAGGGAGGGACCTTCCCCATCACACAGAGCAGAGGCACGTTCTAATAAAATCAGAGTGCTGGATTAAATACGATTAGGTTGCTCATTATTGCAAGTTAAAGTGTTGATTCCATTTGTTAAGGCCATTTAAGGTGGGCAGTTTGGTTCCCTGTGGGATTTTGTCCATCTCAAAGTGTCGGGTGACAGGGCCATTCTCACGTTCTCAGAATGCAAAGGGCAGGTCACTGGAGGAAGATGGGTTTCTTTAGGTGGGTGTATTTGTGGTTCTGATTGTGGACATTGACAGTATTTCAGGAAGTTCACTGTCTCTGGGTCATAATCATGATCTGGGGACAGTTGGCCTGAATACACTGCCGACAGTCACTGTCCATGTTTATTTTTAAAAAAATTTTTTTAAAGATTTTATTTATTTATTTGACAGAGAGAGAGAGAGCACAAGCAAGGGGAGCGGCAGGTGGGGGGGGAGAACCAGACTCCCCGCTGAGCAGAGAGCCCGATGCGGGCTTGATCCCAGGACCCTGGGATCATGACCTGAGTCAAAGGCCAACTGAGCCACCAACTGAGCCTCCCAGGTGCCCCACTGACCATGTTGAGAAAGGACGAGAGGATGGAGCAGATCTGTGTGTAGCCTCTTCGCTCATGAGCAGCTGGATTGGATTGATGTTGCAACAGATGAGTTTTCGGGGACCAAGGGGGTCCCTGCAACACTCTCATGGATGTCTTCATTCTTGAGTGGAGGGGGCAAGACGAATGCAGAACCTGTCTATTTGATCAGATGTATTCCTTTGCTTACTTCTGAGACAATGGCCCTGAGCACAGTAGTTGGACATTGGGCTCTTCCAAGGGTACGAACCTAGAGCAGGGTTGAAGTGGAAAGAGGCAGGCACAGCTGGCCCCACGTTTGAGCCTACTTGCCATTTAGAAATGGAAGAATACTGTAAGGTTTTCAGTGCAGACTTGTAAGTGCGAGACAGACGGTCAGGTGACAGCGTTGTGACAAGCGTGTGAAGCCATTTCCCAATTGTTTTAGTCGGCCCAACTTAGGGAAGAAACCAATACTGACACAAAGCAATTGCACCATGATCAACAAACAATGAAGTGTTGGGAGTCACTGTTGAAAGTCTATAATTTCCAGTGGAATTGCTGTTCGGTCATCAGCTTGCTGCTGAAGGACACAGCCAGCTGGGTGGGAACGGCAATTAGCCGCTGTCACCCCGGCGTGACTTTTTTCCTCTACAGACAATGGAATAGTAAGACCTCACTAGTCAGTGTTGGGTGCCTGCTTGTGAAATACCCGCTTGTTCAGGGGAAGAGGAGCCTGGGATGGAGGCTCTTGCCCCAGGCCACGGGGAAGCTCTGTGTGGCCTGCCCTCTCGCCTCCGCTGGAGCAGAGACACAGCTGCCCACCGGCTCTGGGGGAAACCGCGTCCTCTGCCTTGCTTGTGTAAAGAGCTCTTGCACCACAGCTGGGAATGAGACGTGCCTGCAGTGGCCTCCTGGGCGCACAGACTCATCGGTGCCCCTTCCTCTGTGCTGGGGTTGCAGGCTCAGAGGGACGCAGAGCTGGTCACGGGGCGCGAGTGGTATGCTGTGAGCCTTCGGGGGCTTCGCGGGCTTCCTTGAAGGCTGAAGGTGCCTACCCCCCGCTGAAGCTTTGTTCTGGAAGTGGCTCACCATAGACACGCTGCCAAGGGAGTTTAGTTCTTTCTCTTTTTGGTGTTTCCAAACCAAAGTTTGTGCCTGCTGCAGCTGCGGATACCTTCTGCTGTCTGTGGTTGGTGCCTGACTTCTTTCAGGAAAAGTCAAGGTTCTTTTGTCCGTTCTTTTTGAATGGCACTAGAGCAACCACCCACTCTCAGCATTGAGCAAGTGGGTAACTAACTGTTTTCCTAAGGTTAGG
>NC_048228.1:4996080-5026080 GCF_002007445.2 Ailuropoda melanoleuca
CAGACTCCCCGCTGAGCAGAGAGCCCGATGCGGGCTTGATCCCAGGACCCTGGGATCATGACCTGAGTCAAAGGCCAACTGAGCCACCAACTGAGCCTCCCAGGTGCCCCACTGACCATGTTGAGAAAGGACTAGAGGATGGAGCAGATCTGTGTGTAGCCTCTTCACTCATGAGCAGCTGGATTGGATTGATGTTGCAACAGATGAGTTTTCGGGGACCAAGGGGGTCCCTGCAACACTCTCATGGATGTCTTCATTCTTGAGTGGAGGGGGCAAGACGAATGCAGAACCTGTCTATTTGATCAGATGTATTCCTTTGCTTACTTCTGAGACAATGGCCCTGAGCACAGTAGTTGGACATTGGGCTCTTCCAAGGGTACGAACCTAGAGCAGGGTTGAAGTGGAAAGAGGCAGGCACAGCTGGCCCCACGTTTGAGCCTACTTGCCATTTAGAAATGGAAGAATACTGTAAGGTTTTCAGTGCAGACTTGTAAGTGCTAGACAGACGGTCAGGTGACAGCGTTGTGACAAGCGTGTGAAGCCATTTCCCAATTGTTTTAGTCGGCCCAACTTAGGGAAGAAACCAATACTGACACAAAGCAATTGCACCATGATCAACAAACAATGAAGTGTTGGGAGTCACTGTTGAAAGTCTATAATTTCCAGTGGAATTGCTGTTCGGTCATCAGCTTGCTGCTGAAGGACACAGCCAGCTGGGTGGGAACGGCAATTAGCCGCTGTCACCCCGGCGTGACTTTTTTCCTCTACAGACAATGGAATAGTAAGACCTCACTAGTCAGTGTTGGGTGCCTGCTTGTGAAATACCCGCTTGTTCAGGGGAAGAGGAGCCTGGGATGGAGGCTCTTGCCCCAGGCCACGGGGAAGCTCTGCGTGGCCTGCCCTCTCGCCTCCGCTGGAGCAGAGACACAGCTGCCCACCGGCTCTGGGGGAAACCACGTCCTCTGCCTTGCTTGTGTAAAGAGCTCTTGCACCACAGCTGGGAATGAGACGTGCCTGCAGTGGCCTCCTGGGCGCACAGACTCATCGGTGCCCCTTCCTCTGTGCTGGGGTTGCAGGCTCAGAGGGACGCGGAGCTGGCCACGGGGCGCGAGTGGTGTGCTGTGAGCCTTCGGGGGCTTCGCGGGCTTCCTTGAAGGCTGAAGGTGCCTACCCCCCGCTGAAGCTTTGTTCTGGAAGTGGCTCACCATAGACACGCTGCCAAGGGAGTTTAGTTCTTTCTCTTTTTGGTGTTTCCAAACCAAAGTTTGTGCCTGCTGCAGCTGCGGATACCTTCTGCTGTCTGTGGTTGGTGCCTGACTTCTTTCAGGAAAAGTCAAGGTTCTTTTGTCCGTTCTTTTTGAATGGCACTAGAGCAACCACCCACTCTCAGCATTGAGCAAGTGGGTAACTAACTGTTTTCCTAAGGTTAGGGTGGTTGTGGACCAAATAGAGAAATTTGCTGGGCAGGGCTGAGCCTTCCGACAGCCGAAGCCCAAATGTGAAAGAATCAGGTACTTAGCTGACTTGAGAAGAAGGGCTGCAGATGTTCCTCCGTATCTTGCAGTGATCTAAATGCAGGCAATGAATCAGGAGCGTTTGGTCTGGACGACTAGTCCTTCTATTGGTCTGTTCTTAACATAGTCATCTAGCGTCTGCGTTAAACTTATTTATTTCCTAATGTTGGGTGATGGATTAAAAGATGTGTAGAAAATCTTTCTACAAGAGATAAGATATTACAGGCTGCCACAACACCCCCGGCTCTTTTTGCTTTCTCTTGCTGTTTTTTCTACTTTTCAGTGCAGAGCTCAGGCCCCCACATCGTATATCTTGATTAGATGGTGGATATTACTAAGGGGATTTTTTTAAGCCTATCATTGACACATTTAATTCATTAGGTACCAAATCCACAAGCAAATTTTGGCTGGCCATAAAACATGGTTAATCCAGGGAGCTGCAATAAAAGGTGAAAAATTATGTCCCAGCAAATGTGGAATATTGCTTTTCTGTAGAGACTTTTACTGGTCTACGATATCTTTCTTCATAAATTTTTCTTGTGCTTGGTTCTCTTGGTAACTTAACCATTTGTTGTTTCCAGACCACAGAATGGCTCAATGATCCTCTACAACAGGAAGAAAGTGAAGTACAGGAAGGATGGATATTGCTGGAAAAAGAGGAAAGACGGGAAGACGACCAGAGAGGACCACATGAAGCTGAAGGTCCAGGGAGTGGAGGTAAAGGGCAGAAAGGCTCTCTTGTTCCACAAATGTTGTTTCTGGGCTGCAGTGACACGGAATTGCTTTGGGGTAATTTGTTGCCAGTCCCCTCTGTCAAAAGTATTTTTGTTTGCCAAGACCCCATTTGCCGTTTTGTTTTGGTTTCTGTTTTCTTACCCAGCAGTCTCCATTCAAGTTTTCCGTGAAGCCAGATTTAGCTAAAGTGCTTCTGTTTCTTGGGAGCCCTTGGTGTGTACACTGAGATTTCCAAGGTTCCTGCAGAATCCTGTATTGTATGTGTCACAGAGGAGTCTGCAGGGGTGAGGGGGGAGGGAGCCACCGGAGGTCTCCCTCTCGAGGTGGCCTGGACCTGCCTCTGTGGAGTGGGTCCCTTATGAGCTGGTGATCTCCAACCAGAGCCTGGCTTTGACTCTCTCTACTGATGGCCTCTTCTGTTTCCCTCTGGGTGTTTTGACCTCAGGAAGCTCGAAGGTGTTAAAGATAATTAGATGGGATCGCAAGGCGTGTGGGATTCTTGCGGCTGGGGTGGAGGTGGGCAGTGCAGGACACGTCTTGGGGAAGACAGGGTGCAGGCTGGCTTCTTGACCGTTGTCCTGACACCACAGGCTCTCACTCTTGGGCAGCTGTGGAGACATTCTCCTGGGGTCCTTTCCTTGTTTGAGGGCCCGGGCCACATGCCACAGTGGTAGAGGGAGAAGGTGTGAATTGTGGTGCATTCTTAGCCTGCTAGTTAGCAAGCACCCACTTCTCTGCACTGATCGCTGATCCTTGTAAAGGGTCTTCCCTGTGAGTACGGTGCTGTGTCAGGCCAGGAGCTGAGAAGGTGGCCCGTAATCCACCTGGTATTTCACGCTGGTAAAAGCGAGGGATCCTGGAGTCCTTTGGTGTGTTGGGTCCCCCAGGCTGCTGGAATTGATCACTTGGACCATAAGCCCACTTGACTTCAATGGCTCCCACTCCAGGCTGACATTCTTTGTGACACACTTCGTCATTATGACTTTTTCTATATTAATCATGTGCTTTTATGGCTGTTAAAAATAGCATCCAGTGGCTTTTATTATATTACCCCACAGAGAGAGATAACTTTTGTTTTATGTTTTTGTGTTTTTTTTAAACACCCAATAACAATGCTTTATGATGATGAAGAAAGAAAAGCCCCGACACGAGAAATTCCATGTTCGTACGTTCTCTCGTGTTCTGTGTTTGCACAGAGTGGTTTAGTCAACTGGTGAGACATGAAAATGCAGATCGCCCTCAATGTGGGGGACCTAGCTCTAGGATGGTGACTGCTGATCGTGCCAGCTGACCAGCCATGGCTGCAGGGGGCCTAAGGGCGCAGGAGCTTGCAGGGACAGCTGGACACGGAGCAGAGTGGGTGGGACCCCCACGGGGCTCTTGCTGGGACTTGCAGGGTCTGCGGGAGCTCACCCCAGAGCTGCACAGACGGCCCCTGTGCCCGCAGGCCTGGCAGGGCTCATCCTCCGTCATACATAAGTCAGGAACTTCTGGTCGTCTGCAGCAGTGGGGTGGAATTCTCCTTCAGCAGCAGCACAGAAGCCCAGGGCCAAAAAAAGTCACAGTGTTCATTTTCTTCCCTCACGTGATAAATTAGAATTGTCACTGGATGGAATCAGAATGATGTGCGGTTATTTTTAGGCCATGTTTGTGTTCGGAGTTCTTTGCGGCTCACACAGTCTCCCATGCAGGCACCTATATGGGGGATNCTGGATGGAATCAGAATGATGTGCGGTTATTTTTAGGCCATGTTTGTGTTCGGAGTTCTTTGCGGCTCACACAGTCTCCCATGCAGGCACCTATATGGGGGATGTTGGGACCCTCGGGACCCAGGGGAAGGGAAGGGGTGGGACAGCAAGGGGTCTCCGTGACTTGCTGAGTGTAAGTGGCTGTGGGGGATGGGAACGGGAGAGGGTCTTAGAGACCCTTGGTCGGCCACACAAGGGGCCTGCTTTCCGGTTCTTGGAGAGGGAAGCCACCTTGGGCGGGCACGTGGTGTGGTGGCTGCTTCCACGGAGCTCAGGGAGTTGTCCCCCTGAGTCAGTCAGTGAGCATTGACTGTGTCCACAGGGAAAACAGAAGCCATGTTTTCTGCCTCAGAGACTCATGGTCCAATTGAAGAGGCAGCTGTGTCCATGCCTGCAAGTCCCTGGCAGTGCTGAGAAGTATGGAAACCGGAGCTTTTAGGACAAGTGTCCAGAGAGTGCAGAATGGGCTGGGATGATCAGAGAAGCTTCCTAGTGAGATGGGCTCTAAGCTAAGCTCTTGAAGTTGGGTAGGGCTGTGTGTGTGACCTACACAGGATTCCAGGGCTCCCCTTTCCACTTAGCGCTGTGGTCTGAGCCATCTCTGCTGATACGTATATCCCCTGCCCCTTTTCACTGCTCTGTAGCATTCCACTGTGGAAGCATTTGAGCCACCCCCTAGTCAGCGGACTTTCAACATTACACCGCTTCAGGAAACATATTTATACATGTCTGCTTGTCCACGTGTGCAGCCTGGACCTGCTGGAATGGCTGGGCATGAGGTCTGAACATCTTGCATTTTACTGGACTCTGCCAAATGGCTGTGCTAAGTACAGGCCCAGCGGCACCGAGAATTTCCATCTCTTCCCTACCTTCTTGTACACTGATGGGTGAGAAATGGTACCCTGTTCAATTTGAGCTGGGTTTTTCTTAATTATTTGTGGAGATGAGCACATCATGTTAGTGGAAGTCCTTTGTGGTGGGTTATCTACCACGGGCATAATTTTAAAACAGCTCCAAAGAAAGACATCTTTGGCAAGAGCAGCCCCATGTCTCACTGTGCATTTCCTACATTTGCTCTGATCTGGACCGGTGGCTGGGAAGCCCAGAGGTCACGCAGGGACAGGGGGACGGTGGTCCTTTCCACCTGGAAAATTGCCATGTGGACGTACATGGAGTTTTGCATCTCATGGGAGGAGGCTTCCCCCTGGGAACCCCGATTCTTTCTTCAGTGGGTTCAACCAGGCGGTTCCCATTGACTCAGTACGTCCGTCATGCCAGGCATGGTGCCAGCCCCTGCCCCTGCAGCGGAGGGTGGCAGACAGTCCTGCACAGGGTCTCAGAGCTCTGATTTTTCTGCCACCTGAGCTGGTTTCCTCAGTTCAAGGGCATGATGAAGATATTCGGATCTACCGTTTAACATATCACTTGCTATAAGCCTTCCCTCAGGCCAGGAAAACTTCCAGCCCTGTTCATGGAACTGCTCGGCAGTCCAGCTTCTTTTGTTCTCTGAGGCTGGGGCCCTAGGAACACACGGCAGCTCAAAAACACATTGATTTTCTCCGCCAGCCACAGGATGGGGGCAGCCGCTTTTGAAGCTGACGAGCTGTTAAGTCCACGATTAGTTGTCTTGTCTGTAAGCCACGGAGAAGCTAGCTCGATAAGGTTTCCAGGGACGACAAAGGTTGGCAGGGAGGAAAACGAAGGTGGTTGTGATGTCAACGTTTCAGGAGATGAAATCGCAGCAGGCCTGAGGTCGGCCCTGCTCCCCGGGTGGATTCGTGCCTGTTTCTCTGGAGCCTTGCTGGGGGGAGGTGCTCTGGGGGGAGGAGACTCCGTGAGAGCAGAGGGGCAGATCTGAAGTGTCCCCGTGCCTCCAGGATTGCACACCCCGGGTTAGGTGAGCTGGGTGGTCTTCGGGCCAAGCCGGAAGAGTTCACATACTTTTCATGTTCACGGAGCTCTTCTCTGGCCCCAGAACTTAAGGTGCTGTCTTCCGCCTGGTCACAACTCCTCCCTCCTGAGAGTGCTGGGTATTTCACAACCTAGGCCAGTGCTTGCCTGTCTGTCTCCCAACCCCTTCGCTGCCAGGTTCCCACAACAGACGGGAGACGCACACTTAGTAGCACAAAGACCGCTGAATTATGAATCTCCTGTCCACATACCAGCTCTACTATCTCATTCAACGCTCATCGAAACATCCATGTAAAGTACTTATTCTTATACCCCTCTCATAGATGAAAGATCGGGCCCCAGACAGGGTTTTTCCTACCCCATTTCCTGCCACAAGTCCGTGTGGAGCTGGGACTTGAGCCGAGGTTCGCCTGGTTGCACGGTGAAAGTGCTTGCCCTGACACCCGTTACTCCCGGGCCTTCTGGAGGGATCTGTGGTGTTTTCCGATGGAGTCAGCACAGACCCTCCATCCGTCAACCAGCTGTCAAATGCCTTCCATCCAGCACATTGTGATAGGTACTGAGGATGCAGCATTCCGATCTCACAGTGGGGGGGGGGGAGGGACAAAAAAAATCAAGCACACAGTTCCAGTGCCAGGTCAGGAATGTATTGGAGAAATTGCAAGTCCTCGTGCAGAACACTTAGGAAGCGTCCCGCAGGCAGGCTTGGACGCAGAGAAGTGACTTGAACACAGGGAAAGAGGCACTGGTGGGAGGGAGAAAGTAACAGGTAGGGCTGGGACACAGCGATCGGCAGTGACAGAGTCTGTTGAAACACAGCTACTGTGATTTACAGCAACAGGTGGCCAGAGTCGCACTGTGTCAGAATCTCTCCCAGACCCACGTAGACCAGATGTTTGCCTTCCAGGGATGAGGCCTTATCTCCTCTGATCATAAGGCGTGCCTCCCTCGCCACAGACGTCCTGCCTTTGGAGCCAGTGGGTGGTTGCAGCACGGAGGCTGTTGGCTTAATTGTAGGCAGCGTGGACAAAGCCATCCTTCCCCACCGAGCCTGTGCTGTGGTGGACAGGAACCCCCGGCCCGGCCCATCTGCCTGGCAGAAATGCCAGACATCCCCTCTGATTGGAATTTGCAGCAGCGAAGAGAAAGTTTAGTTTTGCTGACCTGTTTGTACTGCCTCAAAGAATGAAGAGTAGCTTTGACTTCTTGACTAACTGCCTGAAAGCCCGAAGCCTGTTGTGAGCACAGCGGCAGCGGTAACAAGGTTATGTTTTTGGACTCAGCCTCATTAGAAGTGATGTTCTTTATTTGGACACTTAGGCCACATATTAAAAGGAAAAAAAAAGCACCTCTTTCAAAAGTAGGCATGATATTGTAGTTACCGCATTAGGAATTAACAGGGCATGAAATAACTGTCTGCCTCGTGGCGATGCCAGATCATTCCAGCTCTGCTTGCAGCCATAAGATAAATAGGTATCTTGCTTGCAGCTGATGGAATATATTTAAAATAGCCAGCCACAAACATGTATGGTGCCCAAATCAAGTTTGGGAAAGAGCTAGGAATAGATGAGGAGGTGAGGGGCCGGGCAGCTAAAGCTCACAGACAGCCCCGTGAGGCTGCGTGTTGCCACCAGGTGCTTTTGAATAGAACGAGTACGTCTTGCTTCTCGTAGATGCTAGTGTGGCTCCGTGGTGTTTGATCTCTTTCCGTTCCCCTCCAGACTCGTCATGTGCCCACCGGTCTCTACCGCACGGCGCTCCTTGCTCCCAACCTGTGTTCTCCCACGTCTCTGTCGAGATTTCTGAAGCTTCCGGGGGCATCCTCCCTGGCCCTCTCCCGCCGGCAGTAATCATGCCCCCCCTTTCATTTCCGTAGCCCTCCATCCGTACCTTTCTGCAGGAAGTGTTCTCTCTGACTCGACACTAGCCTGTCCAGTTCAATAAACATATATTCAGTACCTCGGATTTCCTGGATACGGGCAAGTCTGTATCTGGTATCTAGGCGCTAGATGGCCCATCAGGGGAAGAATAGAGAGAGGCAGGTAAGACGCAGCATCGTGCTTGAAAAACTTAGAGAAACACAAAACAGGGCGTTTCCATAAGTTGTTGGTAACTGTCCCCAAAGAGGTTTTGGGGTGTTGGAATGAGCTCGTTTCCCCTCTCGGAGGACAGGGTCTGGACCAGTCACTGCAGGCCCTTGCTTTGAGCAGTGGCCTGTGAGTGACCAGCTGCTTTCACAGGCATCCCCTCCTCTGAGCCCCCTGCCCCACTGCTGCCGTCGAGTCATGTGAGTCAGATATGTTTATCCCCACGGGGACTCGCACTCAGGTCTTTGATTGCCGATCCCACTGCCTCCGCGCTGGCGTCCGGCGCTGCTGGCTGAGGTGTTCTGTCTCCGATGCCTCCGGTGCAGCGAGCTGGCCTGGTGGGTGGTACCTCGGACGATCTCCCTCAGCTCTCTGCTGGCTTTTAATCATCTGAGTTTTTGTGTAGTGTTCTGATGGTGTACGAACACGTTAAAACCTAATTTCCTGTTACCTGGATGTGTTTTGGTAGAATCAATTCAGGAACTCGAATCCATAGTTTTTCTTTAATTTCTAATTACTTAGCATCCCTGGTGACATGTCCCTACCCAACTCATGTAATTAATTTTTAACTAATAAATAACATTAAACTAGCTATGCTTTGAAGGAGCAGCAGCCTCGGTTCACGTTCTGCTGAGCTCATGGGGGCCTGGCCAGGATGGCAGTTTTGTTTCTTTTTCTTAAAGCTCTATCTTCCCTGACCAAAGGCAGTTAGCAACAGCAATGACAATTATGGCAGCATTTATCGAACACCTACTGAATACCTGTTCCTGCCCCCATCGCTTTGCGTGCACCATCTTGTACAATGACCTGGCAGCATTCCCATGAAGCGTGCGATGCCGTTTTCCTCATCCCTGAGGAAGACGTGATTAATTTCCGGGAGATTAAGAAATGTATCTAAGGATACCCAGCCTGTCAGTAACAGAGTGGAGGTACTACCCCAGCTCTGTCAGATCACGAATTCCCAGTTTCCTCATCACCAGACCGTATGAGCTTTCAAAACGCCTTGATACCCAGAAGACGTTGCTTAGACCAGGGAGGAGAGTGGGGTTTGAGAGGCAGCGCCATACACCCACGCACAGGTCTCAAGTGAGATGGGGGATAAGGAAGGTCTTTTAGTACAAGCGGGCCTCCCTTCTTTATAACCCCCACCAGTCAGAGGAGAAAGAGCCCCTCCCTCACCGTTTCTCCAGCCCACAAACCCAGCTCCCTTGGGCTCCCTGGGGACTGCGAGGAGAAGATCTGGAGGCCTCTCGCCCTCCAGTGGGTGGGATTTTGTCCCCCAACACTCTGAATACCTGCAGGACCTGCTGTCACTCCTTAGCTCTGATGTCACCCGGGTCCTATAGGAGCTTTTTATATTCCCATGCCAACCGTAACTGAGGGACAACAAGCTGCATTTATCTCTCCCACTATGAATTGTCAGCATCTATTCGTGCTGAAGCCATAGCTCTCAAGCTTCCAGGACACGCTGTCTTGGGCATGGGGGTCCATGTGCTCATGCTCCTATGCAGGGTTTCTGGATTTAGAGTGTGCACGTGTACACACACACACACACACACACACACACACGTACACATGATGCCCAGGGACATTTGAATTTCAGATAAGCAATAAAAAATGTTTCAGTACAAGTGTGTCCCATGCAATTGTCTGGGGCATACTATACTAATGTATTATTTGTTGCTTGTCTGAAACGCACACTGGGCTGGGTGTCCTGTATTTTATCCGGCAACCCTCTGACCATCAGAGCAGTTTCCTTTGAGTCTTTGCAGATAGAGACTTGGCTGCTGGGGTGCTGGTCTCGTTGAAGACTCGAGGAACGGAGTTGGTTTATCTCCAGACACATAATCGATGCAGGAACCATAAAAACCAGGAAGGGTACTGGCCACGGCTGCAGAGAGAAGGCACTCCTGGCAGTTTCCCAGCAAACCAAGGGCTGCCAGACCCGGGGACCCTCCTGCTCTTTCTGAAAAGAGAGTCTGGGGGCCACTAGGACTGCTGGAGGCCCAGGCCTTGCCCTTAGAGAAAGCAGGCCTCCCACCAGTGATGTTTGAAGAACTCGTTGGTGAAGAGGTACCGGGAAGATTTCAAAGGAGACCTGTTTGTAGTTGCTGCCTTCCTCATCTCTCCGGTAGATTACAGCTTGTAAAATATTTTGCAATTTCCTTTTTTAAACTTGATTTGAGCCCTATTGAGCTAGAAGCTCCCTGTTGAAGGTAGAGCAGCAAGATATCAACTTGGTATGCTGAACTTGTATTTAATTATTATCACAACAGTCCCTTAACATGATTGCAGATTAGCCCACAAGGACATGAATGGAAATTTTAGCGTATTCAGTTACAATGGAAACTCCTGAACACCACTGTCAAAATTCACCCAAGGGCCTTTCTGTTTGGGCCCCAACATACGGTAGGCACAAAGTTAGATGTTACTCAGGACACATAACCTTGATTTTGTAGGCATAATTTACGGCCTCATCCAGAAGCTGGGGACGCCTTTTAAGAACGTGATATGTATTCCACCCACCTCGGTAAATGACCAGATATAGCTGCTTGTGTTGGGTAAAGAATATCTCTGGCCTTCACTTGACCGAATAGTAAATTATTGATCTTGTCCACATCTTTCAATGCCCTGACATTGCTGGGGAAATTTACTCCTGTCATCGGCGGCTGTGGCTTGTCTCCGTGTGGTGCCGTCCACGCTTAGAGGTCACGAATCTCCAGTCCATCCGAGGAGAGTCGCAGCTGACCCCTGTAACTGACGTGGGTTAGTCACCGACACAGGGAAGGCATATGGTTTGCAAACTAATGAGGCCCAGGTTTCTGTGTCTGTTCCCCACAGACCAGCAAAAATCACGGGGAAGATGGAGGGGTGGTGGTGGGCTTCTGTGCACCCGGGAGGAGTGGCAGAGGAAGGGTTAGTGCATAAACAAGAGAAGGGAACGGCTACTCACTCCGCTGCTCGGATGGAGGCTGCTTCTGGTCTCCTCGTTTCCCCTGCGTGCTTGTTGGGGTTCTGGCTGCTAAACCGCGCTCTCCCGACCCTTCCTGGATGCCAGGCCAGCACCATAGATGGAAAGTCAGTGATTGCCTGACAGAGCACCTTTCTGGTCCTTGTTTGCCTCCGGGACAGATGAAGTGACCTTCCATTTCCTCTTTGCGTGTGTCCATTCTAACACCTTGTAACAATTTACGCTCTTAGGGATGTGCCTTTACTTCTCGCCGCAAAGCACTCGCATCTCACTCATGCCAAACCTGAGGGCCCCAAGGGCCTGTGCACAGTCATGTGACCCATCAGTCAGCACTGCCAGCCTCACCTGGGAGCTCTCTAGAAGGGCAGAGTCTCGGACTCCACCCCAATCTCCTGAATCAAGATCTGCCTTTTAGTACCTCCTCCCATGATTCATAGGCCCGTTCATTTGGAAAAGATTGGCACAGCCATTCTCTTGCTGCTAGTGGGGTCTTCCCTTGGTGACTCAGCCTTAGGCACGTGGGTTTTTTTGTTTTGTTTTGTTTTAATCTTATGTTAAGGAAAACGTCCAAAGGAAGATTTTACAAGTTGGTCTGGTAATTCATTGCTTGACTCCCAGCACCTTTAAAAAACATCTAGCTGAAATCTGATCATATGGTTTGAGCCCACCAGTCCTTCTTCTGCCCTTGGCCATGAAGGAGAGGGAACAGTGGGTTTCTGATGGCGGAACACGCTAGCTCCCTCAGCCCTCTCCTCTGGGGGAGCTAGCCCTGTTCGTGCATTGTTTAGCTCTGCCCTACATGGCATCTCCTGTCCCCTGTTGTAGCCCAGTGCTTGGCATGGTCCTTGCTACATACTTGCTGCCCAAATAAACATTTTTTGAGTGAATGGATGAATTGATGGATTTCTTCTGCGAAGGGTCAAACAGTAAATAGTTTCGATTTTGCTGGCCAGATGGTCTCTGTCACACTGGTGCAGTGTGAAAGCAACCATAGATGATAGTTAAGGAATGGGTGTGACCGTGTTACAATAAAACTTTATTTGCAAAAGCAGACTCAGGGCTAGATTTGGACCATGGATGTATTTTGTTGACCCCGTTCTAGATTATGGCAGCAGGTTCTAGAAGGAGCAGGGTGCTATGGAAACCAGTGAGAGATTGATGGGGGATGATTAGGGACTTGCCTCTTATATCTGAGCGCTGGTCTGTTTTTAGACTCATGTTTGCAGCCTGACAATGTTCAGGCCCAGCTTATAACTCTGTAAGGAATTAACACTTTTGCTCACGACACACTGTCACATCAGACAGTGCTGTTCATCATGTTTGTCCTGGTGGAGTTAGGCTGTCTTCTTTCTCTTTCCTTGTGGTAATATGTCCATGAGGCATAAACCTGTTTGTTTTCAGTCTGAAGAAGCAAGGTGATGTCCCTCCCAAGAGCAGTTGGGAAGTGTCCTGTTTCTCCCACAAGGCTGCTTCACGGTGCTGCAGAGAGGGCCGGGCAAATCCCAGTGTTGTGCTCTGAGCTCCTCTGTCCAGGGACCGCTGAGCCAAGGGCATGTGACCTTGCTGTGACCAGGTGCGTCAAAGGATCAGCCTCTCACGGAAGAGGGAAAGGCTGAACCCCCTGCATCTTCAGGCCTGAACTGCTTTGAAAGTAGCCTGGCCGTGTTTGATGTGACAACGTCCCCCTAGAATGGAGGCCGTAGGGAGGGTACAGATGTTATTTGTCCGTGTTTAAGTATTTACATGACAGCGCGAGAAAACCGGGGACTTTCTCTTTCATCTTTGCTGCTACAATTTACGTACAGTTTTATGATGGATGCAAGAGGTAGACATTTATTACAAAAGTGTAAGAGATGTTGACTCTTCATGAATTGATTATTTAGAATTTATTTTATTAAATATTTTAGGTGGCATGTGATAAACTGAACCTCTGCTGGTTTGCAGCTTAATGATTCACGTATCTGCGGCAGTGATAAGGAAATCAAAGTCTCCGTTTGCCATTTCAGGGGAAGAATATAGATTATTATTAAATCTGGAATGGGCCTCTTGAGAAGCCTTCCTTAAGGGAACATGCGTATCAATAATGTCTTCTCCATACGAGAATCCTAATGTTTCACTTATGGAAACATAAATTCCGAGCAAGTGGCTGTGGTTTTTGCCTCCCTTTGGCTCCTTATATCCTGTGCTCGTGGCTGACCTGCTCTTGTTCTGGTGTTCAGAGTCCTTCCATCTCCATGTCTTTATCTTCCTATTTCTAATTTTCAATGCTCTTAAAAGATCTGCTGAGGTCTATGCATTTCAGCACCTGAGATGCCAGCAGAGACCAGGATAGTGTTCCTTTGGCTTGAAATGTCCTAAAAGGTTTGTTTAAGTCTCAGAGGGGATGAAACTGTGAGGTCTCAGAACCCTGACCGAAGTGTGGTTGGCTCATGCAGGATGTGGGATGTTGTCCTGAACCCATTCTTGCAGAAGCCAACGGGCAGCAAAGCCAGCGTGGTGAGCTGCTTCTGTGGCGAGGACAGTAGGTGGGCACGCCCTGCAGCTGTGCCCATTCTCAGGTGACAAGGAGTCAGGGAGGCCCAGCAGGTGTGGCCGTCAGCCTGCCACCTCAGGACAGAGGGCATGCAGAACTCCCAGGGAACGTCTAAGTGAGAATGACAGGCCGGCACACATCATGGTGACATTGTGAAGGTATCAGGTTGTCTGATACCTTGAGTTTCAAAATGCTCCCTGACTTCTTCCTCTTCCCAAAACATTTGACAGATGGTTCAATGCTGTAATCCTTACTGTAGGAGACTGTAGGCAACTAGTGGGGGGACGCCAAGACTCCTGATCTCCCCAGGTTCCTTACTCATCCGTGCGCAGAGCAGCCCCATCACCCACTCAATCGTTC
Source organism: Ailuropoda melanoleuca (assembly GCF_002007445.2). Taxonomy (NCBI): domain Eukaryota; kingdom Metazoa; phylum Chordata; class Mammalia; order Carnivora; family Ursidae; genus Ailuropoda; species Ailuropoda melanoleuca. The sequence continues at coordinate 5,009,940 of NC_048228.1, forward strand.
CGTGGTGTGACACCGTGACACGGATATTTTTCTTGAACCCCTCACTTTGTTGTGTGCTTTTATACATGGAATTGGACGTACTTGTCAGCATAATGCCATAGTAAGTTCAGTTTCCCCAAAGAACGCAGTTACTTCTTACAAACGAAACCTGCTTGGCTCTCCACAGGACGAATCAGTCCAGGAGCAAGTGAGTTCACTACTGACCTTTAATTCTTTAATTGCTGTGAAATAGTTAAAGGAGTCCACACTACAGCCCCCGTCTAAGTGTGGGCACAGAGGGCTCCCTGGTCTGGCACAGCGGGCTTGTGTTTGGTTCTTCTGCTGTCCTGGGATTCATTTTCCTTTTATGCCCGACAATCGGAGCCCCCAAACAGGAGATGGGTTTGGGCAGGCTCCCATTTCCTCGTATGCTTGCTCAGATTCTGTCCCACCAGTGCTGAGCACAGGAGGGACTCCGTTTCTATTTGCTGGAGAGCTGGGCCGTCAGAGTCTGGGGTGCCCGATGGCGGGCAGGTCCCGGACCCCGAGCGGAGCTGTGCATCGTAGGGCGCTTGGACACCCACTGGGACTGGGGTGCAGTGGCCTCCCACGGGCGGAGCCCCCCCCCCACATTTGCCTTTTCCTGGGAGGTGGTGAAGGAAGCCTCATGGAAACAGCTTCCCTCCCAAATTAATGAACACTTCCAGACATGATATGAAATGTTTGGAAACGAGATGCAGCACAGTATTTTGCCCGTATTTTTTTTTCCTTTCACAACACCTGGCAATAAAATTCTCGGGCTAAATAGCAGATGAGTGTGCGTCTCATTATGTATAGTAACTTCGTCTATAACTTTTTTAAGCCCTCCAGATGGAAGCACGGTATAAATGTGGAGAGCTTGAGAGGGGAAATGAAAATAAATGCACTAAGAAATAAAGAATCTGTTTTTTATACTTTCTTTTGCAAATAGTGTTTGCAATGACATATTGTGAATGGACTGAATTATAACAAAAACGGAAATGAAACAGAGCCTGGGGGTAGGAAGAGCAATTGTTACACTCACTTTAACTGATATAATGCAAAGCAACGCTTTTTACACTCAATTAGTTTGCACATTGTGTTGGACACAAACCAGAATGTAGAACATTTTTGGGTTTTGTTTTTACATGATTAAGGGAGATGAGATGAAATAAATTCAGTAAATTACCCTGCGTTCCTTTTCGGTCTGAGATACTTTTGTTTTTCCTCACCCCTGGTGTTGAATGAATGAGGTTGGCCCCAGCAGCCGACCTCTGTTCCCAAACAAGGAGCTCCTCCCAGAGATCAATGGACTTTCAGTAGAGTTCCTTCCTCTGCCTAAGGGCCATACTTTGCTGCACAAACAAGGTTACGAATCAGAGCTATTTACATTTGGTATTTGACCATATTTTGTGCTTTGAATATCAGAAAAGGATAGCAAGCGTGATAGCAGCTAACAGATGTTCGCAAGCGTTTAGGCAACAAAAGTATTTCCAAGGCTGTGTATTTCAAGATCCTTGTTTAATTTATTTTGCTTAATTATCCTTTCTTGCATTTTTAATGCTCTTAATATGATAATATTAAGAATTGCAGTGTGTGATTGTGTGTTGCTCATTTGAATAGATGCTAGATGGGAGGGGGAATGTGGTTTGACGCCCTCTCCTGTGCAGCTCTGTCTCCTGTAAGCATGGTCTGGGAGGGGACCGGGTCTCCACCACAAAGCATGTAGGAGAGTGTTTCTCTCAAACTTCACTGTGCGTACCAGCCCCCTGGGGGCTCTGATTCAGTTGGTCTGAGAGGGGCCTGAGGTGCTGCATCCAGAGAGAGCTCCCAGGAGATGCGGACACGGCTTTGCGTGGAGTGAAGCTGCTTTGACTCCTGCTTTGAACAGCGAAGATGGGAAGACATCAGGGAGGGAAAGTAATGTCAGCTGAATTCCCCGGCTGCTGGTCAACTAACTAGTACCGCTCAGTAGCTGAAAATAACCAACAGCTGCTGACCAAGCCAAGCCCGTGGTACCTAGCATGTGAGAGGGTCTCCTCCTGGCGCAGAGGTTTTGGTCAGGGGTCTGACTCTGGTCTTTTTCCCTACCTGCAGAAGGAAAGCCCCACCTGTAGTGTGCTCAGAGAACCTGTGCTTTATGTTCAAAACCACAAATACTAATACAGGAGAAACCTGTGAGGTATAATATCTAATTACAATTATTTTTTACTCCAAAAGGCATGTCAAATAAATAATGCAGTTTATGTTACTTCTAGAAAATGCAGCAGCATTAGTTAATTTACATAAATTATACAACTCATTATCTTTGTTTATAAAAAGCCTTAGCAATATTTTGGCTTATGGATCTAAAATGGAAAAAAACCCAGATTTCACTTCAGTGTAGCTTTCCTTTCCCGCAGTCACCTTTTTATTTATTTACGGAAAGAGCGTCTATTTGACAGATCCCCTTAGGATCACTGCCCTTTCCTCGTGATGAATGGAATGCATTTAGTCTGACTTTTGTTTATAAAAAGCCAAATAAATACCAGTGAAGGAAGCCAAGCACCCAGAGCTCTGAACAGCCATGGCGGCTTCCCCTGCCGGCTTTGCCTGCTGCCTGACTTCAGTGCCGATATGCGCAGGGTGAGGAAGGGGCTGCGGGGGCCAGGAAGCAGGTTTTCCTTCCTTTTGTCTTCCACGTAAGTTCCCAGGCAGCTCGGGTTAGGTGCCAGGGTGCCTCCTCCTGATATTACCACCTACGAGCAGATGGACTCTTCCTGTGCATTCCGAAACGGTGGCCACGAGCCACGTGTCATTATTGAGCACCTGCATTGTGCCTACGCTGAATTGCGATGAGCTGGAAGTGTAAAATCCGCACTGCATTTCATAGACTTAATAGGAAAGAGAAGCCCTGTTAAATAACCTGGTTAATATTTATATTGGTTACGTGTTAAAAGATTTTAAATGTATTTGCTAAATAAAATATATCCTTAAAATTAGTCTCACCTGTTTCTTTTGACTTCTTTACTGTTGCTGCTAGGAAATGTAAAATGCGGCTTGCGCTGCACTCACACTGAATAGCACTGGGACCATAGCATACTCACCAGGAGGTTGCAGACCTGGATTATGTTTAAGTGCGCCCATAATTTAGACTCTGATTCTAATTCTTCCACAGGCCCTGCATCAGGATCTGACTCATAATCAGAAACTTAAGATGCGATGCCGTGGGAAGGGCAGGTCCTGTGTGATGGTGTGGCTGGAGATTTGAAGGGCCCATAGGAGAACAACATGATATGAGAAAATTGAGCCCTTATCCCTCGATAGCCCTGGGCTGATGCTTCTGGCTTGAATATTAAAGTCTTTGCCTGTGGATGGAGGAGCCCAGCTCCCAGGTTATTTCAGAGTGGAAACTGGTGAATTCTAAATTCTCCTTCATCATGTATGCAGACCCATTTGAATGGCAAGGAGAGAAGGGCTGCCCTGCGGCAGGTCTGCATAGCTGGGGCGTGCTTGTTAGAGCAGGGAACGGTGGACATGCTTCTGTTTGTGGGGAGACCTGTGCCCTGCCATGTGCCAGGGTATCTGGACGTTTGATATCAGTGTATTCCAAATGGAAGCCAAAGCCAGCAGGTCTTCTGGCTGGAGGGCATAGCCTGAGACCCCAAAACCCCAGGGCTCACCCCTGAAGGGAACAGGGCCTGGAGCTCTTTGCCTTCGTAGCACTTGGTGGGTTAGAGACAAAGTGATTTCTGTCACTCTTTAGTTGTTGATTAATTATTTCCTTACTTCTCCCATCCATCCATCTATTCAAGAAACATTATTATGAGCCCACTGCATGCCAGGCGCTTTGATAGGCGTTAGAGATACAGTGATCCACAAAACAGATCCATTGTCCGCTCTCTTGAAGCTCTCCACTGAATGGGGCGAGGGCAGACAGGACAGAGGTGAGCAACAAGTACCTCAGGACCCCTGAGGAAAATGCTAAGGGTGATGAGCCAGGCATATGCCCAAACCAAGAAGAGTGGCCAGGCATTGGGCTTTGGTGGTTCGGGAGAGCCTGAATGAGGCAGGAACATTGTACCTGTGACTCAAAGGACAAAGAGCTAGGATGGGGCATTCTCAGCAAACAGGACAGCGTGAGTCTCTCAGGTGGGAAAGACCTTGTTTTCCTGCTGATGGAATGGGACCAGTGTGCCTGGAGAACAGGGACAAGGACAGGGTTGTGTGAGATGTGGCTGGAGGGTCCTGGAGCCAAGTCACGTGGGGGCTCACATGGGGTAAGGGATTTTAGGAGGTATCCCTGGGGTGTTGGGGAAAGTTCTGGTTCGGTAACTTGACCCTAGACTGAGTGATACTGGGCCTGCCACTTAATCCCTCAGGGTGTTGTTTTCCTTATCTGTGAAGCGAAATGGCTGAGGTAGGAGAAGAGAAGCTAGCCAGAATGTTCTTTAAGGTTTTTTCCTGTGATTCAGAGAGAGCTCAGTGTTTTCTCTTTTTGGATCAGGTAACCTTCATGTCCCTCCAGGGCTGGTTCTGGGTGGTTTACAAGGCACTGGCAGTTTGAAGTCTTCAACCTTGATATTTGTGAGTTCCTTGGCCTCATAATATATGAGAAGACGGAATGATCCTTGGCAGTGCATCAGAATCACTGTGGGCTGCTAGGGTTCTAATGTGTAGTCTGGGGTGGGACATGGGCATTTGTAATTTTTCAAGAGCTTCCCAGGTGGTCGATTCTGCATATTGGATAGATTGAAGATCCCCTGGGGATTGTGCCTCTCTGAGGGGACAAAGATGGCCCCCATAGCCAAAGGCTGTCTGTGTAATAGTATGTCAGATACCTGAGACACACAGGATCTCCTGGGATCCCTCCAAGTCCAAATATGTAGGCCTACCATTAGACCAAGGGTCTTAGTTCAGAAATTATGATTACCTCACTTTATACAAAGGGAATCTGGTGCAACCCACAGAATAAATCCATAGTACACTGAGGGGGTTTCTGGTAGGTTTTTGTTACATTGACAAGTTATTTGCTGAGAAGGTAAAGGGATTGGTTGTCATGAGTGCTGCTGGTAATATTGGGATTGGGGGTTCTGACGCAGCTGGTGAAGAACATTTCTGATGCATCTTTCTACCATCCCCAGCCAGCCTCCACTGCCAGGAGTAAGCCAGTTGAGTATCTACAAAAAGCTTAAGAACCCAAGGACAGAGCTAAGTGCTAATCCAATTACCTCTTGTACATCTCTAAAAATACCTAGAGAACTCTAATGGCACTGGCAAAGCAATTGGTAGCAAACCTAGCATCCCACCAAAACCAAATAGAACTCTGGGGAAAATATGTGAAATGACTGTTGTCAGTTGTTGGACAACAGGCAGTGCAGGATTGTGATGTCTGAGAAGAGTAAACAAACAAGATGAGTTCTGGCTTTCTGGCTGGAGCCTTCTTCCCAGTAGCATAGAGATAGGTAACCAAACAGAACATGGCAGTCTAGTTGAGTTAAGGAGATCTAGATCCGAGTTTGGGGTGGCCAAGGCAACTGGAGTGTATAGGGAAGAATACTGGAAAGAAGGACATAAACAGAGGAAGGGATCCAGAAATCTGAGTAGTAGGTCTCTTTGAGTCGTTGGCTAAATACTAAGCTGAGTATGTATAAGGTGAAACTCCATGAGACTGGTCAAAGAAAACAACCACTGGGAGCTGTAACTAAAAATTCTCAGAACTCATATGCAACTGGGAGATGTTCAATTTTGAACTAGGCTGTGTGAAGAGATGTTATTGAACACCTGGGACATTTATTAGAGACCTCAGAAGGGCCACGCCTTAAGAATTGGACTAGACTCTCCCTGGTATAAAGACTAATCTAGACTCCCCCCCTAGCAAACCACAAAAACAAACCTCCAATAAGCAAGCTAATCTGAAAGTAATGCAAGTGCTAGACATAGCAAAATGCAACATTCTTTAAAGTATGACAGCAAAAATTGACACTCAACAATATACCATGCACAGTGCCCTGCATTCAGTCAAAAAGAATTAAACATGTAAAAAACAGGGAAATATGACCCATATCTGGAATAAAAATCAGTCAGTAGAAATGGAGCCCCAAACAAAATCAATGTGAAATTAGAAGACAAAGACTTTAAAACAGCTATTACGAATATCTTCAGCGATTTAAAAGAAAAGATAAACAGTGCAAGGAGAGGATTATAAGAAAAATAACCAAATAAAACTTTTAGAATTTCAAAATATGTTATCTAAAGTGAAAATTTCACCAGATGAGTATATTAGTTATTGACTAATGGATATAAAATTACCACAAACTTAGCAGCTTAAAACAACAGACATTTATTATCTCACAGTTTCTGAGAGTTGGGAATCCATATGTGGTCTAGGTGGTCTGTTTCAGGGTCTCTCACAAGGCTGCTGCAATCAACATGTCATCCAGAAGTGAGGTCTTATCTGAAAGCTCAGCTAAAGAGGATCTACTTCTAAGCTTTCTTAGTTGCTATAAGAATTTAGCTCCTTGAAAGATGTTGGGCTGAGGGCTTTAGTTCCTACCTGGCTTTTAGTCAGAAGCCACCTTCAGTTCCTTGCCATATGGACTTCTCTAACATGGCAGCTTGATTCATCAAAGTATATAAGACAAAAAGACAATAGAGTTTGCTGGCAAAACAGAAGTCACAATCTCTTGTAACCTAATCACAGATGTGACATGTGACATCTTTAGTGTATCCTATTGATTAGAAGCAAGTCCTCAATATGCCCATGAAAAAGAGATGAAGATTACACAAGGGTATGAATAAGAGAGGTCAAGACCATTAGGGCCATCTTAAAGTCTAACTATAACAATGGGCATAATAGTGGATTAGGCGCTAGAAACAAAGGTCAATGAAACTTGAAGATATAACAATAGAAACAGCTGAAAATAAAGCACCCAGACAAGAAAGGGTAGGAGAAAAATAACAGAGATTCAGTGAACTTGAAGCAATACAAGTGATTTGATGTACCTACAATTGGAGGCCCAGACTATGTTCATGTGGGGACAGGAGCAGCAGAAAAATGTTGAATAAATAATGGTCAAGATTATTACAAATTTGATGAAAACTATAAAGTCCTAGAAGAAACTTAATGAACTTGAACATTAGGCAGAATAAATACATAGAAAAGAACACCAAGAATTGTCATAATCAAATTACTGAACACCAGCAACAAAGAGACAGCCTTTTAATTAGGCAAAGAAAAAAAAGACAAATCACAAAGATAAGAATTACTACTGATTTCTCATTATTAACACCGCAAGTAGAAGACAATGAAACATCTTTGAATTACTAAAAACAAAACAAAACAAAACTTGACCTACAATTCTTTATTAAATGAACATATTCTTCAAAAATAAAGGTGAAATAAAGACATTTTTAGGCAAACAAAACAACCCTAAGATAATTTACTGCAGGCAGATCTCTACTATCGGACATATTAAAGGAGGTTCTTCAAGCTGAAGAAAAATGTTACTAGATGAAAGCTCAAATTTACACAAAAGAATGAGGAGTACCAGAAATGGTAAATATGTAGGGAAATATAAAATACCCTCCTTCTTGTTTTTAAAATTTTTTGAAAGATAATTGACCAAAGCTTATAAAATTATAGCTCTTAATGCCTATAACAAAAAAGAAGGAAGATCCCAAACAATAATGTAACCTTCCAACTCAGAAAATTAGATAAAGAAAAGCAAATGGCACCTAGAACATGCAGGAGGAAAATAACTTAAATGATCAACTTAAATGAAATAGAGTGTAGAAAATAATAGAGAAAATTGATAATACCAAAATTAGTTCTTTCAAATGATCAGCAAAATTGTTATACCTTTAGCTAGACTGACAAAGATAGATAGATAGATAGATAGATAGATAGATAGATAGATAGAGACAGGCAGATAGATGATACACAGATTGATAGAAGACCCAAGTAACTAAAATCAGGAATGAAAGAGGGGACATCGCTACTGACTTTACAGAAATAAAAACTTTCATAAAAGAATACTACGAGCAACCATATGCCAACGAATTAGATAATTTCAACTAAATGGACAAATTCCTGGAAAGATACAATTACTGAAATTGACGCAAGAAGAAATTGAGAATCTCAGTAGACCTAAAACAAGTAAAGATATTAATTTAAAAATCTTCCGACAAAGAAAAGCTAAGGGTCCAATAGATTCACTAGCAAATACTACCAAACACGTAAAGAATAATTAACACATGTCATTCACAAGATATTCCAGAATATAGAAGAGGAGAGAACACTTCAAAACACTAATTGTATCTCTATACACTAGCAATAAATAATTTGAGACTCAAATCGGAAAAATCAAATTAAGAAAACAATTCCAGTCTATAATAGCATCAAGAAGTATAAAATACCTAAGAATAAATATTTTAAAGGAAGTATAAGACTTGTAAATTGAATACTACAAAACATTTGAAAAGAAATTAAAGAATACCTAAATAAATGGAAAGACATTCTGTGTTTGATGCATCAGAAAACTTACTATTAAGATGGCAACAGTCCCTAAACTGATGTACAGAATCAACACAATCCCTAACAAAACCTCAGCTAGATTTTTTTGCAGCAATTGATGAACAGGTCCTAAATGGAAATGCAAGGGACCCAGAGTAGTAAAAACAATATTGAAGAAGAAGAACAAAGTTGTAGGATTAAAACTTCTCAATTTAAAAACTTACTGTAAAGCTCCAGTAATCAAGTGTGTTTATGGCGTAAGGATGGACATATAGATCAATGAAATAAAATTGAGAGTCCAGAAATAAACCTTAACATTTTTGGTCAATTGATTTTCAACAAAGGGGCCAAGACAATTTAATTAAGATAGAATAGTCTTTTAGCAAATGATTCTGGGACAACTGGATATACACAGCAAAAGGAGGAATAACGGACCCATGCTTGTATCTTACACAAAAATTAACTCAAAGTAGAGCATAGGCCTAAATGTAAGAACTAAAAACATCAACATCTTGGAAGAAAACAAAGGAATACATCTTAATAATTTTAGGTTAGGAAATGATTTCTTAGTTATGCCAAAAGCATAGGTAATTAAAGAGAGGATTGATTAATAGATTGGACTTCACTGAAATTAAAAGCTTTTGTGTTTCAAAAGTTGCCACTAAGAAGTCAAAAGGCATTCTACAGTCTAGGAGAAATATTCTGCAAATTATAAAGCTGACTTATATCTAGAATATGTAAAGAATTCTTACAACTTAATAATGAAAAGAAAATTAACTCAGTTAAAATGGGCAAAGAATTTGAATAGACATTTCCTCCAAAGAAGATATATGAATATCCAGTTGGTCCATGAAAAGATGTTCAACAATATCATTAATCATCAGGGAAATCAAAGCCATGATGAGATAACAATTCACATTCACTAGATAAATATAATGAAAAAAGACAGATAATAACAAGTGTTGACAGGGATGTGGAAAAATTAGAATCCTTATACATTGCTGGTGATGTAAAATGGTGCTGCTGCTGTGGAAAACAGTTTGTCAGTTCCTTAAATGTTAAACATAGAGTTACTGTATGACCTAGCAATTCCATTCCTAGAGAAATGAAAACATGTTTACAGAAATACTTGTATACAAATGTTCATAGCAGCATTATTCATAATAACCAATAAGTGGAAACAACTCAAATGTCAATCAACTGATGAACGAATAAACAAAATGTGGTATATCCATACAATGAAATGTTACTTGGTAATGAAAATATGTTACAAAGACAACATATTACATGACACCATTTAAATGACGTGCTCAGAATAGGGCAAACTATAGAAACAGAAAGTAGATTAGTAGCTGCCTAGGGCTGAAGGGGTGTGTGTTGGGTGGGGATGGGGAGTGCCAGCTAATGGGTAGAAGGTTTCTTTCTGGGGTGATGAAAATGTCCTGAAATTAAATTATGGTGATGATTGCACAAGACTGTAAATATACTAAAAACGTTGAGAGACACCTTAATGGGTGAATTTATGGTGTTTAAGCTACATATCAATAAACTGTTAAAAACAAGATGATTGTCTAAAGCAAAAATAATAACATATAGAGCAAAGTGCATGACAATAATACAAAGGAAAGCAGTGGGAAGTGGGAGTGTATTGTTGAAAGGTTCTTAGGGTACTGATGAAATGCTAGAATTATTTGAAGCTAGAATACTATGATTAAAGATACATATTACAAATCCTAGAGCAGCCACTAAAATCTAAGAGAAATAGCCAACAAGCCAATAGTGGAGATGAGGTGGAATACTGAAAAAAACAATGAAGCCAGGAAAAGAGGAAAATGAAACAAATAGGACAAATAGAAAACAAATAGCTAGACGGTAGAGATAAACCAAACTGTACATTATTATATCAACTATAAGTGGGTTAAACATTCCAATTAAAAGCTTGAGATTATCAGAGTGGACCAAAAAAGTAAGCATGTAGTCGACATGCTTTCTACAAGAAATACACTTTAATAAATAAAGACACAGTTGGTTAGAAGTAAAAAGTTGGATAAAAGATACAGTGTGCAAATTGTATTTATATATGTATATATAAGACATAGAGTGCAAATATAAGAAAGCTGAAGTGACTATTATCAAGCAAAGTAGACTTCAGACAAGGACTGCTACTAAAAATAGAGACATTTCACAATGATAAAAGGGTCAGTCCATCAAGAAGACATAACAGTCCTAAATGTGTACATACGTAATTACCTGGCTTCAAAATACATGCCAAGTGATGGAACTGAAAGGAGTAACAGAGAAATTCATAATTATAGTGGGCCATGTCAACATTTCTTTCTCAGTAATGAATAAAATAGACAAGAATTCAGTAAGGACTTCAAAACTTGAATAATGCTATCAACCAACTTGATTTAATTAGCATTTTTGAAACAAAATACCCAACAATAGAAGAAAATACATTTTTTCAAATGCACATAAAACTTTTAACAGGCCATGTGCTGTACTATGGAACAGGTCTCATTAAATTTAAAAGGATTACTGTTTCTCTGGCAGTAACTGAATTAATTTAGAATTTCAGATGTAAAATATATATCTGAAGTTCAAATTTCCAAATATTTGGAAATTAAACACCACATCTCTAAGGATAAAAAGGAAAAAAATCATAAAGGAAACTAGAAAATAATTTGAAATGAATAAAAATTAAAACACAACATATAAAATTTTATGCACCTAAACCAAGTCTTAGAAGGAAATTTATTCTTATAAATGCTTGTATTAAATGCTTATATATTTACATTTGAAATCAATAAATGTAATTCATATTAACAAATGTTTCCAAGATGATCTAAGCTCTCACATTAAGAAGCTAGAAGAAGAAGAGCCAATGAAAACCAAAGTAGAAAAAAGATAATCGTAAAGATAATAGTGAAATCAATGAAACAGTAAATAGACAAATAATACAAAAACTGGCTCTTTGCAAAGATCAATAAAATGGCAAACCTGTAGCTAGTCTGATCAAGAAACAAAAGAGAGAGAACACAAGTTTTTAACATCATGAAAAAGGATATATGACCACAAATGCTTCATACATTCAAGGTAAAACCGAGGAATATCATGAACAACTTTACAGTGACAAATTTGGCAACTTAGATTAAATGAACACATTTCTTGAAAGACAGAAATTATTAAAATTGACAGAAAAAGAAAAAGAAAATTTGAAGAGCTCTATATTTGTTAAAGAAATTGAACTTGTTATTAAAAATCTTCCCATGGAGAAAACTCCTTCAGAGTGAATTCTATCAAACATTTAAGGGGAAAAATAATGTTAATTTTACCAAACATTTTCAGAAAATTTAGGAGATTGGAACACTTTTCAGTTCATTTTATGATACCAAAACTAGACAAAGACATTACAAGGAAAGAAAACTGTGGACCATTATCTGTCATGAGCATAAATGTACAAATCGTTAATACAATATTTTAGCAAATTAAATGTAGCTATCTGTATAAAGGACAATATACCATGATTAGTGGGGTTAATTGCTGGTATGCAAGGTTGGATTAATATTTGAAAATCAGTCAGTGTAATTCACCATATCAAAATAGCAAAGGATATTAAGCATAATAATTATATAATTATCTCAACAGATACAGAAAAAGTATTCAATACAATTCAGTATTCACTTGTGATTTAAATAGAAAAATTCTTGGCAAAGTAGGAATAGAAGGGAATTTCCTCAGTCTGATAAAGGGCATCTATAAAAAGCCTCCACCTAATATCATACTTAATAGTGTATTATTGCACTTTCCCTTAAGATTGGGAAGTGACCAGTATGTCCACTCTTACCACTTCTATCCTGGAGGTCCAATGCAGTGCAATAAGGCAAGAAAAAGAAATAAAAAACATACGGATGGGAAAGAAAGGAATAAAACTTTTTTTATTTGCAGATAACACGCACACATATATAGAGAATGCTAAGGAATTTATGGGAAAAAACTGCCAGAACTAATAAATAAATTTATGAAGTCCACGGGGAACAAGGTCTGTATTTAAAGAACAAATGTCTTTCCATATATTAGCCATTTCCATAAATTAGGAAAATAAACTGAAGTTAAAGAAATGTACAATTTAAAATAGCATAAAAAACTTGAAATATTTTAGGCTAAAATTAGCAAAGTGTGTGCAAACGGAAATGTATAAAACATTGCAGTGAGAAATTAAGGAATACTTAAGTAAATGGAGAGATATACTTTATGCATGAATTGGAAGATTAGTGTTGTTCAGTGGCAGTTTTCTCCAAATTGGACTACAGCCTCAGCGCAATCCCAATCAAAATCCCATCAGCCTTTTCTTTTTTAGAAATTGATAAGCTGATTCTAAAATTTATATAAAACACAAAACGGACCTAGCATAGCTGAAAGAATTTTTAAAAATAAGGCTTAAAAAATTACACTACTTGATTTTAATACTTAGTCTACAGCTACAGTAAGCGAGACGGTGTGGCATTGGTATCCCTGGGTTGATCCATGTCTCGGACGGGCAGATTTCAGGTCTCAGTTTCTGGACTTTCCTGGGAGCCAAACTGGAGAGCTAACTTAATCTTCCCCAGCTGTGATGGGGTGTGTGTGCGTGTGTGTGTGTGTGTGTGTGTGTGTGTGAGAGAGAGAGAGACAGAGACAGAGACAGAGAGACAGAGAGATGGGGCTCTATGTTCTTTTATGCAGTGGTCAATCTGGGGCACCACAAGAAGGGACACAGGAGGGGCTCAGGAAGAGAAAGTTTATTATACTCAGAGGTCCTAGGAACAGGGGGCATGTCACACACGCAGGGTCACATGAGAAGACACCAGGGTGGTCACAAAACGAAGGGGCTGTACATGAAGGGAGGAGGAGAAACCTAGGTCTTTATTGGAATTTTCATGGGAAAGGCAGGGCAGGATAAACAGTTTAGGATTTGGTGGTTGGAATAATTTCAGTTGGCTCTAAATTACAGGGATAGTCTGGTGCTTGGCCCTGGGATGATTAAGGCAGAGGAATATTGCCTCCTGGGATTAAGGGCCAGGCAGAGGTGAGGCCTAAATTTGGTTAGTTTGCATATCAAAGGCACACTCCTGGCTGAGCCCTTTGCAGTTCATGGGACCCAGGGCAGTCTTTCCCTAGCCAGAAAGGTTTTTGAATTTCGGAAACGGAAGATGAGTAAATTCTGGAGATTCACTATAAAACATTGTGCTTATAGCTAACAATAATGTATTCCAGATTTAAAATTTGCTAAGAGGGTAGATCTTATGTTAAGTGTTCTTAACGTGCACACAAAATACTAATGATGATGATGACAATAGATAATAATAATACTGGGGGAGGGGAAGAAGCCTTGAGAGGGGATGGATCTGTTATGGCTTATATGGTGGTGGTGATGGTTTCATGGGTGTATATTTATCTCCAAGCTCACTGAGTTGTGTGTATTAAATATGTACAGCTTTTTACATGTCAGTCATACCTCAATAAAGTGGTTTGAAAAAAGATGTCAGAACATCATAATATGTGGAAAACAAAAAATGTAAACCATACAGACTCATTCTCGCATTGCCTCATGGACTTTCCCAAGAAGCCCCTCCATGGCACAGAGAATATGTCATTTTTTCTTCTGTCTCCTCCTTCTCAAAATAAAACACCTTCCTCTTTTCTGCAGTTTCAAAACAAATATATACCCATTGTAAAAAATAAAAAAAAGTCAGACAATATAGGAAAGTGGGGAAGAGATTAGATTCACCCTAAACCCTAAATCCCATTGATAAAACTGCCCATGATGTACGCACTTCTGAAGAGTTTTCACACACACACACACACACACACACACACACGTGCGCGCTTTTACCAAAATATGGGATTATATTGTACACACTATTTCCCACTTGCTTTTTTTCACTTGATTCCATGTTAAGTGATTCATGTCATTTTTAATAGCTCTGTGTGATACCATATAGTCAACCTGTTCACTGCCACTGGACACTGAGAATATTACTACTGTTTGCCATTACAAGTCACACTGTAACATCCTTGTATTTATTCAGTATTCCTTCAACAAATATTTGAGGACTTACCGTGGGCCAGGCTTTTCATACTTGCCCAATTGTTTTCTTGGGTATATTCCTAGAAATGGAATAATAATGCTGGGTCGGAGGGTATAGCCACCTAAAAATTTGATACATATGGCTAGATCGTCCTTTGGAACGATGGTGTGAAATTACGAACACACCGGCCATGATCATGAGGTCCTGCTGCTTAAACAAATGACCCCCCCTCCCCATTCCCACAGGGCTTGGCACAGGCAGGGCTCATAGTCGGGGCCTCGTATCATTAACTGAGGTAGTAATTATTAACAGAGGGGTGAAACCTTTAGTTTCACAGACATTTGTAGCACAGCACTGCAGGTATGTGTGTCACACCTTCTTGTAGCTCAGAGAGGAAAGAAGAGTCTGCCTCCGTTCAGTGTGTGCGCAGTGTCTGCGGGGAGTTTTCCGACCCCAGCCATGCGGGAACAAGGACGCGTGTCATGGAAGGCACCGTGATGATGCTGAGTGCTCTTCATACCTTGTCCTAACTTCACAGCTTGGGTGTTTCATAGATGAGAGGCTGAGGCTCGGCAGTTGGACAGTCACAGGGCCGCTCAGCTGGTGAGGGGGAGTGCCGTGATTCCAGTGCAAGACGCCCGAACACCCAAGCTCAGACTCGGACTCCAGTCATGGCTTTGGGACTTGATCTTGTTAGTTTTTCTTCTCCTAATAGCTTTGGCTTTGGAGCTTATCCATTTCAGAAGTATTATCGAGCACCTTCCAAGGGCCAGGAGAGAATAGAGTGGGCAAGGTCTGGGCCCTCAGGGAGCTTCGAGCCAGTTCGAGGAGACATAATTTCATCACTTAATTATGTGAAAAGAACTATGATCAATGCCATAAAGGAAAATCAAGGGACTCTAAGACCGTTCAGCAGAGGGACCTGGTCTACCAGGAAGGCAGCTCTGAAGAATTACGCTCCCTGAGATTGTTAGTGAGTGGGGATGGGGAGGGCATTAAGGAGAAGGGGCAACAGTGTTTCAGCAGAGGGAGAGCCTGTGCAAAGGCCCTGAGGCATGATGAAGGGTAGTGTGCTAGAGGAAAGGCATGAAGGCCAGTTAGTGTACATGGAGCTCAGAGTCTGAAGGGACAGTGAGGAGGGTGGGAACTGAGCCTTGCAGACTCTCCTGAGCTGTGTCAGGGTGTTTAGAATTTAGCATGGGAGCAATGGGAGCCGTTGGAAGGTTTAAACTGGGGGAGTGGTGGTATCCTTGTATTGTTTTAAAAACCTCGCTTAGGTGGCTATAGGGAGAACTGACGGGGGTGGGGTGCAGATTCAAACAGGAGGGACTTCTCTTTCCACTGTTCCAAGCAGGTAGTCCAGCTCCTCTTTTTAAAATTTTTTTTCCTTTTTTCTTCTTTTTTCTGTTTTGATTAGTTTCTTTTCCCTCTTCTATCTTACCATTCTGGGCCTCAGGCTTCAGAAGTGAAAGGCTACAGATGGCTCAGGTCTTAGAGCAGTGAAGTCAGGGGACCAGCGGCCCCGAAAGCTGTCATATGTCACACAAGTCATCTTTCCAGAGCTGCAGCTACCTTCCCG
>NC_048228.1:5031080-5060082 GCF_002007445.2 Ailuropoda melanoleuca
GCTGCTTCCTGGCCTCTCTGACTGGACCACATCTCCTTGATGTTGAATGCTCCTTCCCAGAGAATCCAGAGAATGTGTCCAGGAGGGATGGCATGGTGGAGTGGAGTCTCTGTGAGCCAGTACCCGGTGTGGGGGAAGACACAATTCAAACTGCCCTCTTGGGAGCCCGCTGCTCCTACACGTCTCTCCTCGAGTGTTCCAGTGGCCTCTGGTGGTGACTCACCATCCCGAGTCTCCTTCTGGCCAGGTGGCCCCAGAGAGAGTGGCTGTCCAACCTGAGCTGGAGAGAACCATGTGTGGACCCCAGATGAGTTTTTCCGACAGCTCACTTCAGCGCACCACCCCCCTCACAGGCACAGCTGCCAGGGAGAGAGTGGATCGTGAGGATCAGCAAGAGCCAATTTCCTGTTCTTTGTTTTCTTTCAATTTGAGGGAAGACAGACAGAACCTTGTCAGGTAATTACATCCCAGAGGGGAAAACGTTGGAGCAACTTTCCAGCCAAGTCTGTGATTCACACTGCCTTCCGTGGTGGGTTATTCTGATGCATATCTGGGAAGCTCTGTGATGTGCAGGCTGACCCTGCCCGTGATGTCGCCTCTGTGGCAGTTCTTGGTCTCTGGTGTTAGCGACTTCTGACTCAAGGATGATCCGTGGTTCTCTGAAAGCCATTAGATGCGAGTCACCAGTGCCTTGCCCCTCTAACAGCAGCTCTTCTAAACAGACACCAAAGTCGTCTTTTTTCTTTCGAAAATACAGACCACATATACTATAGCTTGTACACAGCTGAACTATTTTATTTTATTATTTTTTAAAGATTTTACTTATTTATTTGAGAAAGAGAGAGAGAGAGATAGCAAGAGAGAGCACACGCAGGGGGGAGGGGCAGAGGGAGAGGGAAAAGCAGACTTTCTGCTGAGGAGGAGCCCGACGTGGGGTTCGATCCCAGGACCCTGGGATTATGACCTGAGCCCAAGGCAGACGCTTAACTGACTGAGCCTCCCAGGTGCCCCCAGCTGAGCTATTTTAAAGATGTCTGGGCAATAGGACTCCGTAACCTAAACATCACATGAAGGGAAACCACCGCTCAGGTGACCAACTCCCAGATCTGCTCCACCTCTTCTAAAACCAGAGATTCACATGTCCTCCTTTCCGGGTGAAGGTGGGGTCCCTGGAAGGATCAGGCAGCCCCATTTGAAACTTGGTGACGACAGCACCTGGCAACGACTGTAATTATGCCTCACTTGTTCCAAGCTGCCCTGATGGCTGAGATCCCTACAATGCCAAGCTGGGAGCAGCAGGAGACTCATGATGCAGGTGGCCATGGACGTTTCTAAATCGTTTACAGATTCACAGGCCACATGTGTCCTCTTCTCACAGTGGGAAAGGCCAGGAAGGAGACCTGCTCCTCCAGCGTGTGTTCTCAAAAGTGGCTCTTTGCGATGCTTCCACCACTGTGCCGAGGGAGCCTCCTGCATTCCAGGCACAGCGCCAGGCTGAGGACTGATGCCACGTGGTCTCTGCCCGCGGGGTGCCCACCGCCTGAGTGCCAAGTGGGTGGGGGCATGTGGGGCGGGGACAGGGAAGACCTCACAAGGAGATCAGCATTGATTGGA
Organism: Ailuropoda melanoleuca; assembly: GCF_002007445.2. Taxonomy (NCBI): domain Eukaryota; kingdom Metazoa; phylum Chordata; class Mammalia; order Carnivora; family Ursidae; genus Ailuropoda; species Ailuropoda melanoleuca. The sequence continues at coordinate 5,032,695 of NC_048228.1, forward strand.
GTCCTGAGAGGTGAGGAGGGGCGGATCAGGTAGATCCCGACGTCAGGCAGGCCTTTAAAACTTCAGAGCAGTGATTCCAGATCTGGGATCTCAGGGTGATCCCTGACAAATAATCTCAAGGGTTTCCGCTGTTTGTAGCACTTAAGAAATGCAGAGATCTTTCATGAGCGGGTGTGTCTGCGGCCGTTGCACCCAGTCTCTTCTCTTTGGCTGGAATTATATCCATTCAGAGTGGTAACACCACCATCACCCCGAGAAGCACTGACAGGTAATGGAAGTGATCACCATGTCGATCAGGATTCTGGTAGCCAGTGTTTTTCTACATAGGGTGAAGATTTTTGGAACCACCAAGCTGGAGCACTTGTTCTCAAATCTCAAAGTATGTTAGGCTCATATTGTGAACGGTCTTAAATGACCCTGAATGTTCCTGTGTGACAGTCAACAAGTGAGAGATTTGAGGGGCTACGGAGGCTGAGAGCAAGGAGGATAGGCCTGAGTGAAAACCCCCGCTCCACCTTTACTAGCAGTGAGACCTCAGGCATATGAATGAAGCTTTCCCAGCCTCAGTTTCCCCCTCTAAAAATGAGGACAGAGGAGCTCTAAGGACTCCAGATGATGTGTATAGAGTTTTGCTCAGTGCCTTCATTGTGACTACTCCCACCCCTATTACTGTAAGCATCAAAAATTGTTGTGATTATCACTGTGAGACTTACCCAATCAGTAGAAATTAACTCGATCTGATTCTTTATAGCTGAGATCAGCCTGCCTGAGCTTTTTGGGGGGAGATTAGAGAATGAGGGAAAGTGAAGTTATTTTTATCACCACGAAACACTTGGCAAGGAGAACAGCCTTGTGGGTGGAGGGAGGGAGAGGCTGCGGAGGGGCTTTTAGCCACAGGAGCAGCTTGAGCAGGTGAGCAACCGGGGGGGGGGGGGGGGGGGGATGTGGGCCCAGCATCCCACAAAGGGCGTTCCAGTGTCCGCAGAGTGTGTGCACTGTGAATAAACACAATCATCGCTGTTCATTCGTTTCAGGACTCAAATTGGGTCTTACCTCATCGTGATGGTGCAAACATGGGCATTGTTGTCGTCTGAGGGCCAAGAGCTCTGAGGAGGTCTGTTCTTATGAGATTGCTAACTTGTACGTACAGACTGCTCTTGTGACTGAACTGGGCTCTTCTGATGAAGGTCCTCCATCTTCTCCTTCATTATCATCATCATAGCTAATATTTTCATATGGTGTATTGGTCAGGATAGGCTAGGCCAAGCCCTGGTAACAAATAAACCTGCGATACTGTGGCTTAATATGATACCGGTTTACTTCTGTCATTAGAACCCTGATAGTGGCAGGTAGCTCTCCTGAGTGGCTCTCCTCCAGGCAGTGACTCACAGGTCCCAGCTCCTTTCGTTGTAGGGCTCTACCATCTTCACATCCCTGACAACAGAGAAGAGAGAGAGGGTGTTTTAGGACCCAGGCCCAGAAATGGTATTTGTCACTTTTATCCTCGTTTTATTGGCCAGAACTCTGTCATGTGGTCAATCTAAGTGCAAGGGAGGCTGGGAAATGTAGTCTCTTTGCCCAAGAGGAAGAAATGATATTGATGAGCACTGGCCAGTCTCTACAATGTGTATATTATCTCACATAGTTTTCCAGAGAACCCCAAAGTCTTAGTGCCGTTATTGTCCCTATTTATATGTGAGGAACCTAAAGTACAGAGAATACCTGCTTACGCTAGTAAGTGGTGGAGCCAGGATTCAGGAATAGGAATGTAGGACTCTAAAGTGTACACTCTGACAGGAACACTCAACACAGTTCAAGCCCACATGAAGAGCTTGACCTCTAGAGTGCTTTCCTGACAGAAAGGGGCTGCTTTTTGTCCTAAACCCCCAGAGCACCTTACCTCTATTTTGCTCGGCACTATGGTCATTCATCTTGTCTTCTGTCCTACATTTTAAGTTTCAGAATCAGTGTCAGCTATGCATGTCTGCATTGTCCTTCGCCTGACAGATACTTAGCCAGTACGGAGTAAAGTGACTATGAGATGGGTCATTAACTCAATAGACAGTCTGGAGCCCTGCGTGTGGAAGGGAAGAGGCAGGAAAAGAAGAATGTGGATGAAGACCCAGAAGAAGGGGGATACAGGAAGGCCAGGGGTGAAGCGGGGGTTGAGAAGGAGGAGCTGGCTCATTGTGTTGCATGCAGCACAAGCATGAAGGAGGAGAACATTGGAAGAGAATAGTAATCAAGGCGTCACTGGCGCCCTTGGAAAGCGCCGCAAGTGACAGGCAGAAGCCAGAATGCCAAGGATCGAGTAAGAGTGGGAAGAGGCGAAGGCGGTGAGTTAGTGCGGGCTGCTCTTGTGAAGCAATGGGTGTTAACAGAACAGATGGGCAGTATGGTTGCAGGTGGGCTGAGCTTGGGGGGTCTTCCGTGTGTGTCTGGGTGAGGGAAAACAAGTAGGAGGGGCAAGAGTGAAGAAGAGTTGAGGGAGAGGGTTGATTTTGAGACCCAGTCCCAGAGGACAAAGGAAGGCCGGAGGTTAAGGTCATAGGCAAAGGGCTGATCTCGGAGAGGAAGAAACATTCTTTCCTCTGAGACAGGTGAAAAGGAGCAACATAGGTCCAGTTTCCTTATTTATAAAACGAGGGTGCGTCTCCCTATACCTACAGCCTTTGTAGTTATCATGACTGTATTGGGTTAAATAGTGTCCCCAAAAGATATGTCCACTCAGAGCCCCAGAATGTGACCTTATTTGGAGATATGACCGTACAGATATAATTAATGAAGTCAAAATGAGGTCATACTGGAATAGAGTAACCCTAATCTAGTGACTGTTGTCCTTATAATAGGGAAGCTTGGTCACAGACACTCAGAGGAGAAGTCCATGTGGGTCAGAGCTGGAGACTGGGAGATGCAGCCACAGGCCGAGGAATGTCACAATTTGTGGCAGCACCGGGTAACAGGCAAAGAAACATCCTTGTCTAGAGCCTTCCGAGGGAGCACGACCCTGCCCACACCTGCACGCTGCACACCTGGCCTCTGGCGCTGTGAGGGGATAAATTTCTGTGGTTTAAAACATGCAGTTGTAGTAATTTGTACAGCTGCCCCGGGAAATGAATACAGTGGGGAACATAAAGGCGCTTTTGAAAGTAGCGGGAAACGTATAATTACCATGAAATGTGCGGCATCTTCATCAAAGTCATCATAAAAGGGAAAGTCATGGACGTGGCCTGGCGGAGGTGAGGGGATGCGGTCAGAGAGAACTCAAAGTTTCCACCTTCGCAAGGGCTTTCCCTTGGCCCGGAGGCTTTCTCCTGCATTATCTGCAGTCTCTCCGGATTTAGGTGATTAAAAAAAACATGGTTTCTCCTTTTACTGGTTGCCTGCAGCCTCAGTGTGGGACTGGGGAGGAGAGCCTTAGGTGGGGTGCACGTCGCCTCCCTTCTGATCGCTGTGGGGGCGCGTGTTGTTTGGAAGAGAGTGCTGTGCCCCGGGGCGCGGCCCGGCCGTTCTGCATTTCCAAATGGACTTGACGCCCTAACCGTCCAGGTTGCGGTGAAATAAATCTTACATATTCTCTGCACATGAAAAGTGACTGTCTTCAGCTTTTCTTTCCTTGCGTGAATAGGAACCCTTCTCATCCATTATATTATTGTTGCTGTCACCATCTTCATCACCATCATCACCGTCAGTATCACATCGGGAGAATGAGCGTGGCATCTTTTGCTCGCCCCTCTCTGATGGAGGAGAGCAGTGGAATGACACTCCCAATCCCTGGAAAACCCCCAACCGTTTTCAGTTCGTACTTTTTACCAACATGTTCTTTGAGGTTCCTTTTGACTTTACTGTTCTGGACTCTCCCCTGATGTAGGAGATGAGGACGCTGACCCATGGGTGCAGTGACTCTCCCAGGGTCACTCAGCTCTCAGTAGCAGGGTGGGAACTGGCCCCTGGCTCTTGGGTGCACGATGCAGGCTCCCAAGTCCATTTTCACATTCTTCTGAGTCTGCCGGAAACTTAGCGGGCCACGGAAGTTGCTGAGTCACGTGCCGGGGAATGGGATGGGGGCTACGGGGTCTGGAGGAATCAGGCCGCACCCACTGAAAGCCGCACCTGGGCCTCCACTCCAGAAGCAGACACAGTGCCCTGGGGGAGGTGGAGACAAGAGCAGGCGGAAAAGTGCAGGGGCAACTGCGCTGTGACGGGACCACGCCTCCTGCCAGAGCTGGGATTCAGTAGAGCCGTCCATGCCTGACCAGAGCGTGCCATGCTGGTCAGGGGAACCTAGGCTCTGGCGCCAGCATGACCTGTCTCTGCCCTGCGGTCGTCATGCAACGACAGTGGGCCTCTCTGAACCTCAGTTTTGTCATCTGAAATAGACTGAATAATGCAAAACCCCTGGGAGTTGTTGAGAGGAGGTGCACGTGAAGCGCCTGTTCCCAGTGGGCCGACTGTTCCTCTAGGTGCACCCTCCCCATCACACCCAGCAATCGGTCTGCTGGTATTTCCGAGCAATGAGTTAGCGGCTGCTGGAGGGATGCTCACTGGGGCTATTTCAGCTGCCTGAACAGCTTGAGCCCGCAGCTCGAGCCCGCACTGGGCTTTGTGCGTCCCTCTTCTGCACTGGCAGAAGTGAGAGAGCTGCGAACTTAGCCCAGGACTGGGTGGCCAGCGTGGACAGGGCAGCCAGCCTGGCTCCATTCCACTGGCGGCATTTACTGTCAGACATTTCTGGTTGTCACCCAAATTTGGCTTCTCAGTTGGAGCTCTCGAGGTGCATTCTTCTCTCCAACAACTGTCTGGAAGCAGAAAGTGGTGCAGGGAAGAGAACCAGCCGCCAGCCACCCCCGCTGTTTTGACTGGGCTCTGCGGATGAAAACATCTGAGAATGCTGGCCAAGGGCACGCGTGCCCATCTCAGAGCTGGCGCGTGCATCGTGGGGAGGACGTGTGGTGCAAACACACTCTGACGTTTATATTGAATATTTTAGTTTGCAGAAATTTGAAATTAAATATACTTTCCACCTACACTATGAAAAATCCATTTATAGAAACCAAATCAAATTGGAGATCTAAGGACTGGTGGCCAGAAATGAAATATTTTAAAAATAAAGTATATGGAGATTGAATTGCTGAAACGGTGGCTTGCTCCGAGGCTTCGCAGGATGTGAGCTGGAGGGAGGCTTATTGGACAGAGCCTTCTCTGGGGATCAGTTCCGAACTACTCATACATACCAGCAGTTTGAAAAGGGAAAAAAAAAAAGTTCTTTGAAGGAACTTATTTAGCAGCTGAGCCAATCTTCTGTGTTTTCTGGAAGCCACCGTGTATTTCAGCCCTGGCGAACGTGTGTGTCTCTTGCAGATCTTTGTGGGGATTGCTTGAACACTCTGGAGAGGCTGGGGGCTGCATTAATGCCCCCGCCTCCCCCCACCCCCCAGCCTCTGCTACCCCAGCCTCGCCATTCATCCTGAGGACTTAATTATCTTCTGAAGGATGATACGAACCCATACGGCTTCTTTCTGCCGAGCCCCCCTCTCAGTACTGAGGAGAGGGGAGCTCAAACTCAGCTCTGGCCTACGTCTCTGAAATGTTCCCTGTCGAATTCCTTCTGAAGAAACCTCTTCCCAGCCCTTTAAAACTCACAAGGGCTGCCGTCTCTGCCCCTTCTGTTAGGGGCTCTTGCAACCCGGCGTGCATTTGTGTGCTAGACTGCAGCCACGGACACGTCTGAGAAAGCTCAGCCACTTTGCCCAAGTGAGCTGATGTCATTGCCCTTCATGTTCCTGGCTCCCTTCGAGAGGAGCTCCTAATTCAAAGCCAAGCATTTTCTGCAGCCTTGCTTTCATCTTTAGGAAATAGGCATTGGAGCTCCTGCGGAGTGTGGCCCACCCCTGCCCCACCTCCCTTCTCCCAGCAGACAGACATCAGGAGGGATCTCTTGGAAAGCCAGTCCTCCCCCATTCTCCTGGGGAGCTGGGGGAAGAACCATGCTAAGAAGCAGCAAGAGCTCGGCATACGGCCCAACTCCCTACTGGGTTGCTGGGACTCATAAAGCCCCGGTAATTTCCATGTAGGTTTTCTGCTGTCTCCCCACCGTTTACTGCTTTCCGGCAGATAGGGAAGGGACTGGGCTGCAGAGGCAGTGGGGCTGGTAAAGGAGGGAGAATCAGGCACAGCTTGTCCCTGCAATGAGAGAGACCCTGTCTCCAGAAGCCATGGCGGAGGCCTGCAGGGCCAGGGCTGACGTGTGCTGGCAGGCCGCCGGCCGCAGAGTCATTCCCTTCTGCACCTGGAGGCCGTTCCGGGGCTGGCGTATCTCTGGCATCGCTCTGGCGCTCGGTGTGAACAGAGCCCATTGGGTTGTTTGTCAGCCAAGACAGAAGAGTCACGATGAGCCGATTTATTGAGCGTACAGAGTGTGGTGGGGTGCAGGCCCAGATGGTTCTGTGATCCATGTATGCACCTTCCTGTTTTGGTTAGTTGGGCATTTGCTTTCTGGCCCCGTCCACTGGGAAATGTAATCACCACTCTGTCCGTCATGCGGCGGCGGTCTGTTTTTGTCTGCTACAATGAAAATGTTCCGATCTCAACGTGATTGAAGCGGAGCGGCAGAAACGGACTGCATCGCACTTAGGACTGTCCGTGGGGGAGTGTAGGTGTGAATTACCCCCAGCATAGTACCTCAAGGCCTGCGGGTTCCCTTGGGAATGAGGACAGGGAACATCTCCATCTCTGTAGCTTCTTGTAATAGTGTTGCCACCCGATGGCTGCCCAGGGTCCCCAGGTTGGCCGTGCCCCTGACCTTCCTCCAAAAACTCAGAAGCATCCCATCCGTCGGGCCTCTTTGGAACCTGTTGGAGGAGGATTTTCAGTGATGAGCATTTGGCTTTTATAATTCTTTTTCTGCTCCTTGCCAGTAGTCTCATGCCTTCCACCTGTTAAAGCGTGCAAAGAGACTGCAGGTAGGCATTTTCCCAGGGGGAACGCAGTGGATCCCCAAGTCCGGAGTAAGCCAGGCTCCCCTCGTTTCTGTGCAGAGGGCATTGGGTCATCCTGGGTACCCGTGGGAGGAGGCGCCAGGGAAGGTCACCTCAGAACTGATTCCGCCAGAAGTACAAATGCCTGTGGGGCTCAGGTGGAGGCAGGAGAGGCCGGCGAAGGCGAGCTCCAGGTAGTAGGAGGCTTCCTTGAGACTTCATGGATGGGGCTGTTCTGTTCAGCCAGGTCTGACCCCTCTGTTCCCCACTTGTGCAGGGTCAGTACTGGGGGCTACGCTGAGCTTCTTCCAAGAGCAGGCAGCAGGGAAGACTCATCAGCTCTCGGCAGTTACTATGCAACTGTGGAGACGTGCCATCCCCTTAAAAGGATGGTGGCTCTCAGGTTCCCAAGACTGGCCTGTACCTGATGTCCCCGGGACAAGGGGGAGTTTCAGAAGCAGCATTTGGGGGACAGGCAGTCCTGGCCAGCAGCCAGCTTATACACGGTCCTTGGTAAGCCCAGCCCTGTAGAGAAAGGGCTGCCTTGGCCACGTCAGCCCAAAGCCTTAAACACGGAAACCACCCACCTCGTCTCCTTCGGCTTCCCAGAGAGAATGCTCTAAATCACACAAGTTTCTGGTCCCTGGCATAGTGATTTCCTGTCAGACATGAATAAATGGGTATTTTCATTTTATCCCTGTGCCTTACAAACTTGGCTAAAGGGAAGACGGTCCATCTCAGAATCTGCAATCACATGGGGCCTCTGAGCCTGCAGGTGAGGACCAGCTCTGCCGGGGCACTGTCACTGGGCAGCAGCTCTCGCCAGAGTCCTTCCCCTACTGGGCTGTGAGGCCATGACCCTTGATCACAGGTCTGCCCCACAACTTCCCTCCACGCTGGACCTGGTCTCCAAGGTCATTCTGGTGTGTACTGCCCTGCCTCCTTGCTGCCTGGCCAATCGTCATGTGGAGGTCTGGGGCACGGGCTCGCAGTCAGGTGTAAGGTGTGCAAATATAGGGACCCCTGTTTGCCTGTCTCGTGGCTATGAGCAGTTATTTAATTCCTTTCTGCTGTGGTTGTCTAGCCATAAGACAGGGATCGTGGTGGCACCTACGTCTCCAGGTCGGGGCAGCACACGCTCCCTGCTTGGAGCGCTGTCTGCACACACATGTGCTTGGTGTTCTCAGGACCCAGTCCGGCCCTGCCTCTCCCACTGCACCCGTGTGTGTGATCTATCAGTCAGCACCCCCAGACTGAGAACTAAACCACTCAACTCGTCTCCACGAGCTGACCTTTTCCCTCCAGCCAGATTGTAACTCGTCGAGGGAGGGTGTGCTATGTTTCTTTTCAGTCAGCACACAGGCTCCTAGCAGAGTTCTGGGCACGTGGTAGGGACCCAGGGAATACCCACTGGCTGACTGAGTGGTTGATGATACTGTGAATCTGGGAGTGTAGATTAAGAAGTCCGTTCCAAATTACTTCCAGGTGCTCATCATTTCAGCATCACACGGCCGCATGGGAGAAGGCCCACTATGTGATATTTATTCATCTATTCAACAAATATTTATTGAGTGCTTGCCATGGACCAGCTCTAGTTCCTGGGGACTCAGAAATGAATAAGACAGATAATATCCATGCTCCCTTGTAGCTTACCTGGCAGCCAGGAAGGCCGACAGGGACAGATACAATCCAGGAGGTGATTAGTGCCACAAAGAAGGCAGGGTGGATTAGTTATCTATCTCTGTGCAACGAATTACCCCCAAACATGATACCTTACGGCAATGCACACTTATTATCTAGCCATTGGTGTGGGCTGGGGGTCCGGGCACAGTTAAGCTGGGCCCTCCGGCTTGGAGTGTGTCACAGGACCCGTTGAGGTGGTGACCAGGGCTGTGGCCATCTCAAGGTCCCACTGGACCATGGCCCTCCCCCAGGTTCCCTCGTGTGGTTGTGGGGAGGAGCCTCGTCGTGGGGGCCTCTCCAAGGCTTGCTTGCAGCATGGCAGCCTGCTTCATCAGAGAGAAGAGAGTGAGCCTGCTGGGATCCTTGGCTCACAGTCTCTCATGCCAGTCTTCTGAGTGAAGTGGGTGCTGTTAGGAACCCCACTTTGCAGATGGGATGTGAGCCCAGGTTATGCAGCTAGCGAGCGGCAGGGCCAGGGTTTGGCTCGAGCAGCCATCCTCCCGCTGATGCTCTGCCTTTCCATCCTCCAACAGGAGAAAATGGCAGCTCAGTTGCTTTTGCCTCAGCGGAGGCGATGAGACATGAGCTGACTTGAGATGCGCGCTGGTAGGACTTCTTACCAACTTGAATGTGGGGGTGAGGGGAAGAAAGACATTACAGATGATTCCACAGATGGGGCCTAAGCAGCTGGGAGCAGGGTGGTGCCATCACCTGGCTCAGAGAAGAACAGGAAGGAGTGGTTGTGGGGGAGGACACTGATGTTTTGGCCATCTCAAGTGTGACACTGGTGTGCCTGTCCAGGAGGCCACTGAGTGCCCGAGCCCAGAGTTCAGGGGAGCAGTCAGGCCAGAGATGCAGACTTCTGTACTCACTGGCCATGGATGGTTGCCTGGGGAGAGAAGTGAAGAAAGAAGCTGGCTGACGCGGAGGCCCTGTGGCACCTGCAACGGTTAGCAGCCTGACAGGAAAGGGAGAGCCAGCAACGGGGCCCATGAGGCAGCCCGAGAGAGCCAGCAAGGTATGGCAACCTGGAAGCCCAGTGGGGAGGGACTCGAAGAAGAGGGAATGGGGAGCTGTGTCAGATACCTCAGGAGTGTGACTGGGGGGATGGGCTGGGAAGGCTGCAAGACGGGATATTCAGGAAGATCCTGATTTGCTCTAGACCATTTCTCCCCCCTATAAAAAAAAAAAAGCAAAAAAAAAAAAAGCTCCTTTTCATTATGACTGTTTTTTTTTTTTTAAAATTTTATTTATTTATTCGACAGAGATAGAGACAGCCAGTGAGAGAGGGAACACAAGCAGGGGGAGTGGGAGAGGAAGAAGCAGGCTCATAGCAGAAGAGCCTGATGTGGGGCCTCGATCCCATAATGCCGGGATCACGCCCTGAGCCGAAGGCAGACGCTTAACCGCTGTGCCACCCAGGCGCCCCTCATTATGACTGTTAGATCTGTAGACCAATTTTGATCCATGAACATGGTATATGTCGATATTAGGGAAGGTGTGTCTGGATTTTGTTATTTTCACACACCAGCAAATGGTGTTCAGTTTTGTTCTGACAGGCAGTTACGTTGCTGGCAGCTCCTCTTGGTTCTGATCAGACTTGGTTGTAATCTAACAAGGGCACGTCTGGTTTGGTTTTGCCCTTTGAGGTTTCTGCCTTACTTAAGGGCATGGTTCTTACTCTTAAACAAATGTACCAGGTAATCAGCCAGGCTTCTGCCATCCAGCCGGGCCAGACCTCAAAGGGCCCCCAAGCCCCGCATGACCTCTAGCGTGTCTGTGAGACTTCAGGGCTATAGCGGCAGTGGAGTCTGGTCCTGCATATGGGGAGCACTGCCCTCAACTGCATACTCCCAGGGAACCCCCAAGCTGACATCTGGGGCCTGCCTTCTGCACATGTCCTTTCTCTCCAGAATCCAGACCTGCAAGTTCTAGCTGTTCTCTGATTTTTTGCCTTCTCCAGCCAGGGAGGCCTTGCCCTGCTTGGACCCACCTCCCAGCATAATGATCTAGAAAGCTGGGCAGATGTGGGGCTCATCTGGTGGGTTTTCTTTCTTATGGGATCATAGTCCCGAACCACCTGTGGTCCAGTGCCCAGACAGAGTAGCCCCAGACACTCGTGGCTAGTCGTGTGGCTGTTTCCAGTCCCTTCTCTATGACCAGAAGCCAAGTCACTCCAATTTGACATTGACAGTTTCTTCCCATTCCCAGCACCAGACTATCACCCTTACTGGTGACAGTTTTATGTGATACAGAACAGCCCTTTTGGTTGAAATAAAATCAAGTGAGACAATTTGTAATCTGAAATGAACAAAGACCACAGTAAAGACTGCTGTTGTGCTTGTTGGCTGTGTCTGTAGGGAACTCCCAGGGAAGCGTTCCCAGAGAAGGCTCAATGGGACATCGTTGGACAGAGGGCCCTAGGACTGAGTGTTGGGGTGGGCTTCCTGGGGGATAGGTGCAGGGCAAGGACCATGGGAAACATGGCAGGGGACCTGGGTGCAGCAGTGGGGGATGAATTCCTCCTCAACCTTCCCTAGAGATGCATGGTCCCCTCAGGATGTCCAGGTGCGGGCGTGGCGGGGGGGGGTGGCAGCTCCCCTCTGCCTTACACCAAAGATTATTTTCTGCTCTTGAATAGCCACTGATAGTTTCCTCCCATGCCTCTGGGGTCCCCAGGAATGTATTTTCTGCTCGAAGGGACAGTGATTGTCTTTTCTCTGACAGTGAATTGAAGTGGGACTCTTAGCTCTCTCTGACCTGCTATGTTTGGCCCTTTTTCCCGGGGGTCTGTTCACATAGATACATTCCCCCACTCACAGGCTCGGAACTCCTGTCATGGGCATTTGGGGAAATTCTAGCGTTTGATGTCTTAGGCTCTGGGTTACCGAAGTCTGTTGTATCAACTTCTATCTGGGGCTTATGTGTGTAATCAGTACGTTCTATAACAGATACTTACTAATTACGCAGCAAATTTTATTAAGCACCAAAGATGTGCCAGGCACCATGCTAAGTTCTGGAGCCCCCAAATCCCCAATCCAGGGCCCCAGAAATGCGCTCAGGGGCCATTTCAGAGAGATGGGGAGTCTAGTCTCATGCGCGGAGACAGCGATCACCAGCATGTTCAGGAGTGAGCGCTCCTCAGTGGTCAGCAGTGCAGCCTCCCTTGCCCTCTCCTGCACGGCCAACCAGGCTCAGGATTCCTGGACGCAAGGAGGTCACTGGCTTTAATGAACGGGGCTAATGTAATAGAGTCAGATGTCCCAGTGTGCACCTCGCCTCTCGCTGACATGCTGCATGACCTTAAGCAAGTACCTTCCCCCCTTTCTGGGCCTGGTTCCTCCTCTCCAGGATATCTGAAAATTCTGATTCTAAATGTGAGCAGGAGGTGCAGAGACCTGGCCTCCCTGCCTAGCACATTCTGTGTTCATGGATGGGTCATTAGGAAGACCGACAGTCAAACTGCTCTTCATGGGAAACAGCGTGGGAAACAGCATGGGAAACAACGACTTGATTTCTTTACGTTAAAGGCACTTTGTACATCAAGAAATATTATTAAAATCATCTTGGCTTCTGGGTCAGAGCTTCAGTTTGGGTCCCGCAACAGTCTCTCCCCTCGTGAGCATCCTGTGTGTGACTCAGTAGGGCTGGGGCGGGGGAAGAGCGGCGGGGGGTCTGGCCCACCCCACTGATCCACACTTTCTCTGCAATTCTCCCACTTGTTTATAGTCTGGGCAATTTGCCTCCTGCTGCCGCATGACTCAGACTCGGAGAGCTTCCAACCTCGACCTGAGCCAGCGGTCCCCTGAGTCAGAAGCTGGGCCTTTGTGTCTCAGTCTCCTGGAGCCTCCAGATAAAGTCCTCCCTCCTGGTCTCCTCTCTGGTCACCTTCAGGCAGCAGCACCGCAGCCCCACATACATAGAGAGCCCTGTGCCAGGGACCTTGAGATGCCCCCCCCCCCACCGCCCACCCTGGGACAGGATTTCCAGTTCCTCTCATGGGTTTGTTTTGTTTGGCTTTGAAATTCAAGTTTACTTCTGATCAGGGGCAGCTTCCCGCTTCATGGGCTGAAGCTGATAGGATGGGGGGCCCTGTAAAGGAATAAACAACACAAAATAACGAACACAAGGTTAGGCCTGCTTCTGAGAAGGGATCCAGGCAGCTCGAGGGGTCCTGAAGCTTAAATGCTGTTAACTTCACAGTAAACCTGCCCCTGGTTCTGATTCACTTAAGATTTGGAAAAACTGTTCCCTGCACCGTAAATTTTAATTCAGAATAAAATAAGAGAACCGCTTGCTGTATGTTTATTTTAGAATCCAGCCGCCACTGTGTAATTCAGATTTGAGATAATGTTCTTTAAAAAAAAAAATTTCCTTCACGTTAAAGCAACAACAGATTGAATGTCCAATGAGTCACAAATGCCCTTCTGAGAACATCTGCATTAGAGGGGCTCACTCAGAAAACATGATTTTCTTTCTTCCAAGGCTGCCTTCAGCCTGCCGACATCCCCCTCAGGCCCTGGTGCAGAGTCTCCCCACCCCTCCCCTTCCCCTCTTCCCCTCCTGCCCCATCCCTGTCAAGCTGCCAGCCCTCCAGACACTTTCCACATTTAATATGTCCCACCCAACAACACCAGCGCTTTTAACTACAGTAATTGTTTAGAAAATTGTATAGAAATTGATTGAACCAGAAAATTGAAAGATTGTAAGTCATTGGCGGGCAATAAGGGGAAGTGAATTCAAATCCCGATGTCGGTTGGTGACATTTTCAGACTCTCCTGGTTTAAAGTGATTCCAGAGCAACTTTATTTGAATAGTCTGTGTTGCACTCAAAGTAAATATTAATTCCATTATGCCATAAACTTTTATTTATCATGACAGCAAGTTATAAAGTTCTCTTACTAGAATATAGCTTCTAAATTGCGTATCATAGATGAGATACAGTGTGTGCAGTGGGTGCTAGCAGCAATTACCCACCGTGCTTTATGCAAGTCGGTATTAAATGCACTTTCTAAATATGAGTCGCAGCCTGAGCTCATGCAGAAAATCTTCCATGGCTATTATCCAGGAGCCCAGAGATACGAGGAGAGGGTGACGGAGAAGTCACAGCGGGCAGGGACCAGTCTACAAAGATCAAAGTGCATCATGTCACGCAGCAGTAACTCATCGGAAGCATTCTTTGCGTATTATGGGTCTGACTTTTTAAATTACATAAATTGCTCATTAGAAGCGTTGTGTAATTGCTTTACTCTGGTATTGCGAGAAGTGTAGGTTTTAATTATTCTTTTTTGATTTGTAGTGTGGTTTGACTTGTTCAGGGTGATGGTTTGAAAATATGGATCTGCTTTAATTGTTGCGCTAAGTGAGAATAGATGACTCTGTTTATCAAATTCCTTGACTTTGCATTTGGGGAGTACAAAGGGGTCTTATGGCTTCTAAGCCCCTGTTGGCAACCGTAGGGGTTCGCCAGATGGGGCCTGGGGAGAATCCTTCTAAGCCTTTGGGCAGGCAGCACTTTGGGCTCTGCCTGACTCTTGCATGACCTGAGTGGAGCCTGGCGGTGTTTTCGTCTGTGGATGGATTTCATGACATCTGCGTGCAAGTCTACATGCCTCTTGCCCACAGTGTGGCTAGCATGGGAGAAGCCAAAGCTCTTTTGTCGTCTTTGGAGAGCGGGGCAGGGACAATGGGTGCTCCTGGGATGCCAGCTGCAAAGCCGCCATTCTCTCCCATCCCCTTTTGCAAGGGCAGCCAGCACCACGGCACCCAGCCAGCTCCGTCTCCCGTGGCACCGAGGCCTCTGCCTTCCCAGCCCCATCCAGAGCGGAGCTGTTCTAGCTCCATCACAGGCCGCGGGCATTCCGGCCCCTGGGCCCGGCCCCGTGTCATCCAGCGCCTGGAATTGATGAGTTGTGAGACCAGAGCCATGGCTTCGGGGGTAAACTTCCAGGACCCGCTCTGGCTCATCTGCAGCCACTGATGAATAAAAACTTGATTAGGACGCTGGTCCTTGAAAGGCAGCTATTTTAGGACTCGCTTTTGGAAAGGCAGGGGATTTCTTTTTCCAAGATAAAATTATGCATTTGTCAATACAGCAATAGCATCGACTGCTTTCTCTTGGGGGTCTCTTGCCTTAATTATTCTCCGGCAGAAAGCTTTTCTCTTTGAAGCCTGGCTGGCAGTGGGCTTCCACGTGTCTGGCTCATTGAGAGGTGCCCACACATCTTTTTGGAGCAGCTCCCCTCTCAGCAACAGCAGAGGGGCCAGCCTTTGCGAGTCTAGGAACGCTTAGGCACCAAACCCTAGTCCATTTGTCCTCTTTCATCACCTGCTTTATGCATGTGCTGTTCTGTTCCAGGCCAGACTTCTGTGACATGAAAAATACACTAAATACGGGCTGCTACAGGAACTGTCATTAACCAACCACTAGTTGTGCCTTTATAAATTTTTACACACCGCTAAATTATAAATATGCAATGCTGCGAGCAATGAAATACGCACCTCCAACATTTGCAGTTATAAGACCTGTAATTCTGCATGCACATTGGGACGGGTGGGACAACCTCACCTGTTCCCTGGGTCGAGCCCACAGTGGGCTTCTCCCCCTGGGAGGCCCTCCTGAGGGTCCTTCTTCTCCAGGGGAGCCCTTGTGGGGGGCACCTGTCAGGTGCTGGGCTCCCATGCATTGTGCCTTTTCCTTTGTTTGATGCTGATGTGGACTCAGTAAACATAGGTTTAGTGGCATCTGCTCTGTTTCAGAACCGTGCCAGGCGGGGGGATCTGCACTTGAACCAGTCTTTGAAAACGTGCACCATCTATTGGGGGGACGGACAAATTACCAGGTGATGACAGTCCAGGGAGATGAGGCCCAGGGGGAGGGGAGGGGTGCCCAGGAGCTCTGGGAGTCTAGGATGACTTTGAACTGGGGCTGTGGCTCAGCTTCCTCATCTGTGAGTGGGGCATAGCCCTGTCTCCTTCTTGTGCTGTTGGGGCTGTTATACAGGTTCCTGCCTATAAACGCATTTATTTAGAGTGGTGCCTGGTGCAAATTAAGCATGCAGGAACTGTTAACTATTATAACCACCTTTGCTATTACTTGATTTCTTGCTGTCTTACGCCTGAGATTCGTGGCTGAGACCATGGCTCTTTCTTGTTAAAGAGCACGACCTTCAGCGTTGCAAGGTTTGAATGAGAGACATTGTATGTTCTCCAACATGGAAGTATATCTACTGTCTTTGTTTTGATATCAAAAGCAACTTACTGTAAAATGCAAAGAGTATTTTTGTGTGTAGAGAGTAAAAGTCTTCCCTCAATTCAGTGTGCACACACATACAGAAGTATCGCTTTTCACCAGCACTATACTGTGAACGTTATTTAAATCAATACAAATTAAACAAATCAATACAAATCACTGCCTGCTATCACCGGCATGGTGGTCCTTCGTAGGGACCTCCTCTATTGTTAAACATGTTGTTTCTGAGGTTTTTTTCTCTCTGTACTTCTAGGAATATCCTTGAACTTTTTTTTTTTGTATACCTGTCAGATTATTTTCTCAAGATAATTTCTAGAAATGGTATTATGAATTAAAGGGCTTTCATATTTTAAAAATTATGCATTTTTAAACTCTACATTATGTGAACTTCAAAGGAATAATACGTGATAGAGAATTCAAAAGACAGAAAAAGATATGCAGTAAAAGAGGAAGGGAGAGAGGGAGGGAGGGAGAAAAGAGAAAAGAAGGAAGACAAATAGTTTCATACTGGCTGAGGTATCAGGATCTGGGGTTTTGTCAGTTGTTTCTTGGTTGGGTCATAATATTTATTTTTGCTATCGAAGATAATTTAAAGTGGGATTTAGTTTCCTTTTATAGTAAAGTTTTATTTGTTTAAAAAAAAGTAAGTCTCCCTCCCATCCTGCCTCCCCAACCCCCCAGAGACCCCCATGTTACTGTTTTCTCATTGATCCTTCCAGAGGTGACACTTCTTCTTTTCTTTTCTTTTTTTTTTTTTTTAAGATTTATTTATTTATTTGACAGAGGTAGAGACAGCCAGTGAGAGAGGGAACACAAGCAGGGAGAGTGGGAGAGGAAGAAGCAGGCTCATAGCGGAAGAGCCTGATGTGGGGCTCCATCCCACAGCGCCGGGATCACGCCCTGAGCCGAAGGCAGACGCTTAACCCCTGTGCCACCCAGGCGCCCCGACACTTCTTTTCTTTCCCTTTGTGCAAATCGTAGCATACTTCACTCATGGATTGCACCTTGCTTTTTAAATTTAAGACTCTAGCCTATAGGTTGGTTTCTATTAGTACATACAGAGCTGCCTCATTCTTAGTAAGAAGTATTAATTGAGCAACTACTATGTGCCCAGCATTGTTCTAGGTTCCAAAGATATGGGGGCCTTGTTGACACACATTCTAGAGAAGGGAGATAGACAGTAAATCATGAAAAAAATATATGGGGGTGAGCATCATTAAGAAAAAATGAATTAGAGAAAGACATGGGAAGCAGGTTCATTTATAAACTGGGAGGTAAGGGAAGATTCTATCGAGGAAGCAACAGGAGGGCAAAGAGCTGAAGGGTCAGGCAGCCCTGGGAAATTGAGGGGGCGGGAAAGGTTTTCTGTTAATGACAGCAAATGGAAGGCCTTGAGTTGGGAGCTTGTCTTCAACAGATGAAGGTACCAAAATTAATGTATTCAACACTCTGTTGATGGATAAATGCTGAATTAAATCACATTGCAACCAACATTATATGTCTGTTTCCTCATATCCTCACCAAAACATCATTTTGTCACACTGTTTCATGTGGTTCTGACATATATAGGCGGTTATCTTGTAGTTGGACTTGCCATTTATTGTACTGTTAAGAAGTTGAGCACTCTTTTCTATGAACTGTGTATTCACATATTTGTAAAATTGTGTGTTAGATTATCAGTCTTTTTCTTATTGAACACTTTTACTTATTGAAGCTCTTTATATATTACAGAAATTGGCCCTTCTTCCTTGAGATGTATCATAAGTAATTTCTAAGTTTTTTGATTAAAATTTTTTTCTATCTGTTCAAAAAAAGTTTTAAGTTGTCCAATTTATCAGTCATTTTTTTTTTGTGGCTTCCAAGATGTGTGGCATAGTGATAGAAGCCCTTTCTTACTCTAAAATTATACAAAAACCCACCTTACCCTAGTACTTAAATGGTTTCATTCTGTTCTTAATTTAAATCTTTGATTGATTTGGCATTTATTAAAGTAGAAGGGAAAGGGTCAGTGTACAGTATTTTCCCCCCAGATAGCTATTCAAGTAACCCCAAACTGTTTATTGAATTAATCACCTTTTTATCTACTGATGGGCATGTGCCTCCTCTATCATGTACTAAATTCCCAATTATATTTGGACCTATTTTTGTCCATTCTATACTGTTTCTATGACTTGTCTGCTCACGCTCTACTGCTGCACTCCTTTCGTTACTGTAGTTACAAAATACATTTCCATACACACGGGACGAGTCCACCTTTATTACTCCTCTTTTCCAGAATGTTCTTGGCTACTCTTGCTTGTTCATTTTTCTAACGAACTTCAGAATGAGTGTCCAAACGAACTTCAGAATGAGTGTCCAGACCTAAAAACAAATCCTGGCTGGTATTTTTATTGTAGTTACACTCTTACCCCCCTGAAACTGGCGACCACTGATCTGTTCTTCATCTACATGGTTTTGTGCTTTCCACAATGTCTTATAAATGGAATCACACGGGGTGGAACCTTTGAGACTGGCTTCTTTCATTCATTTGAATGCCTTTGTGATTCATCCAAGTTGTTATGCTTAGTAGTATTCCATTGTGTGGGTATACTACCACTCACCTACCCATTCACTGAATAAACTCGCTTCTGGTGATTATGGATAGAGGTGCTACAAACATTTGTGTATAGGTTTTGGTCTGAACATAAGTTTTTATTTCTCCAGGGTAAATACTCAGGAATGTGATTGTTGCATCATATGGTAAATATCTTATTAATCTTTTATAAGAAACTGAAAAACTTTTGTTGTTGTTGTTGTTGTTGTTGTTTAGAGAGAGAAAGAGCATGAGCAGGGGCAGGAGGGGAAGATGGAGAGGGAGAGAGATAATCTTAAGCAGGCTCCATGCTCAGTGTGGAATCTGACTCGGGGCTCGATCTCAAAACCCTGAGATCATGACCTGAGCTGAAATCAAAGAGTTGGACGCTCAACCAGCTGACCCACCCAGGTGTCCCTGAAAAACCATTTTTATTGTTTTGAATTTTTTGTTTTTTAAATTAACTATTCTGATCCACATAGACCAGTATTTCATCGTGGTCTTAATTTGCATTTCTTTAATGGCCAGTGATGTTGAACAACATTTCATGTGCTTGGTTTCCATTCCTATATCCTCTTTATGCAAATTGTCTGAGGTTTTCTGCCCATTAGAATAACTTTTTTTTTTACCATCGAGTCATAAATGTGATTTTCCAATATTTTTTCCCAGTCTGTAGCTTGACTTTTCATTTTCTTAAGAGTGCCTTTCACAGAATGAAAGTTCTTAAATTTCCATGAAGTTCAACTTATTTATTTATTTATTATTTATTTATTTGAAAATTTTTTGAGAGAGAGAGCATGCACAAGTGAGGGGAGGGGCAGAGAGAAAGGGAGAGAAAGAATCCCAAGCAGGCTCTACACTCAGTGCAGAGCCCCATGTGGGGCTGAATCCATAACTCATGACCCCAGCTGAAATCAAGTGTTGGACGCTTAACTGACTGAACCACCCAGGTCCACCAGATTTATCAGTTTTTAAAACGGATCTTGCTTTTGGTGTTATGTTAAAGAAATCTTTGCTTAATTCCAGGTCATGATTATTTTTCTCCTGTTTCAAACTCATATGATTTTATATATGGCATTTAGGTATATGATCTATTTTGGCTATCCTAGTCCCTTTGCCTTTTGATATGAATTTTGATATGAATCAGCTTGTCTATAGCTACAAAAATTCCTGCTATATTTTGATTGATATTGCATTAAGTATATATATTGATTTGGGAAAAACTGAAGCCTTTACTATGCTGAGTCTTCTAATCCATGACCATGATAGATATCTCCATTTATTTAGATCTGCTTTGCTTTCTTTCAACAGTGTTTTGTAGCTTTCACTAGACAGATCCTGTAAGGTTTTGTTAGATTTATACCTAAATATTTCAAGTTTGTGGATCTATTGTAAAAGGTATTTAAACATTTTGTTTGTTTGTTTCTAAATGTTCATTGCTAGTGTATAGGAATACAACTGATTTTTTATGTTGACCTTGTACCTATAACCTTGCTATAAGCTCACCTAATATCTAAGAGTGTTAATTTTGGGGATAGATTTCTTAGGATTTTCTATGTAGACAATCATGTTGTCTGAAAATAGTGACAGTTTTACTTCTTTCTTCCCAATTTATATTTTTATTCCTTTTTCTTGGCTTATTGCACTAGCTAGGGCTTTTATATAATGCTGAATAGGAGTTTTGAGAATTGTGAGTGTTCTTGGCCTGATGTCAGTCTTAGAAGGAAAGCTTTCAGTCTTTCAGTGTTAAGGATAATGTTAGTTGTGGGGGTTTTTGTTTGTTTGTTTGTTTTTTATAAATGCCCTTCATTTGGAGAGGAGGCTCCCTTCTATTACTGTTTTGCAGAGACTGTTTTTGTGAATGGATGTAGAATTTTGTCAAATGTTCTTTCTGCATCAATTGATATAATCTGATGGGTTTTCTTCTTTAAACTGTTGATATGGTGGATTACATTGATTCATGGATATTGAACCAGCTTTGCATTCCCAGAATAAAATCCACTGGATCATGGTATATTAATCTATTTACATATTGCTGAATTTCATTTCATAATATTCTGTTGAAGATTTTGCATCCATTTCCAGAGGAATACTGATCTGTAGTTTTCTTTTGTTGAACTATCTTTGTCCAGTTTTGGTATCAAAGTAATGCTGGTCTCATAAAATGAATCCAGGGGAGTGCTCTTTCCTCTTCTGTTTTCTGGAAGAGATTGTGTAGAATCAGTTTGTTTGTTTGTTTTTAAAAGTTTAGTCAAATTTGCCAGTGAAACCATCTGGGCCTACAGAATTCTTTTTCAGAAGGTTTTAAATTAGCAGTTGAACTTATTTAGTGGTTATAGAACTATTCGGGTTACCTATTTCTTTTTGGGTGAATTTTGGTAGTTTGTAGTTTTCAAGAAATTGGATCATTTCATCTAAGTTATTGAATTTATGTACATAGAGTTGTTTCCTATATTACTTTTTTCCCCCTTTCTGTGGGGTCTGTAGTGATCTCTCTTCTCTCATTCCTGATACAGGTAATTTTTGTTTTCTTTATCTTTTTTTTTTTTGGTTAATCATTGATCTTGCTTTTATTTGTCTTTCAGTGAACCAGCTTATGCTTTCATTTATTTTCTCTATTGTTTTTCTGCTTTCAATTTTATATGCAATTCATGCTTATATTTATTATCTCCTTCTTTTGGCCTACTTTGGGCTTAATTTGCTCTGATTTTGCTAGTTTCTGTAAGTAGATGTTTATATTACTGATTTGAGACCTTTCTCTTTTTTTTCTACTATAAGCATTTAATGCTGTGAATTTCTTTTTAAGTACTGCTTTAGCTGCACCCTACAAATCTTGATTTTAATTGTTTATTTAGTTGAATGTACTTTCTAGTTCTTGAGACTTTCTCATTCACCTGTGGGTTATTTAAAAGAGTTTTCTTTTTAATTCCCAAGTATTTGCACATGTTCCCATATTCTTTCTGTTACTGATTTCTGGTTTAAGTCCATTGTCATCAGGGAACATACTTCATAGTATTTCAGTTCTTTTACATTTTAAGATTTGTTCTATGACCCAAGATATGGTCTTTCTTGGTGAATATTACATGAACACTTAAAAAGAATGTATTCTGCTGTTGGTGGATGGAATATTCTCTCAATTTGATTCAGTTGGTTGATAGTATTATTCAGTAATGTCCTTGCTGATTTTAGGCTTACTTATTCTATTTTTTACTGAGAGAAAAGTATTGAAGCCTCCAACTGGAGCTGTAGATTTGTCTGTTTTCCCCTTTAGTTTTTTGGGGGGTTTGCTTCATATGTTATAAGGCTTTGTTGTTAGGTGCATACACATTTAGGGTTGTTATGTCTTGGTTCTTCTTTATATTTTCTATTTATTTTCTGAGACTTTTTATGTTTACATATTTTAAAGGGTGTTTTACCCGTCTTTCTTTAAAAAAGATTCTATTTCTTTATTTTAGAGAGAGAGAGAGAGAAAGAAAACACAAGGGGGAGGGGCAGAGAGAAAGGGAGAGAGAATCCCGAGCAGACTCCACACTGAGCATGGAGCCTGATGTTGGGCTCAATCCCATGACGCAAGCTAAAACCAAGAGTCAGATGTTTGACTGAGCCATGCACATGCCCCCGCCCCTACTTCTTGGAGTATTTTTAAAATAACTGATTAAGTCTTGGTCAGGTAACTCCAACATCAATGTATCTTTTCCATGAAAGTTGAGATTTTCCGAGTTCTTAATCTCCCACATCCAGTTTTATGGACCAGCCCGTGGGTCTGGCAGTTCTCTGCTACCTGTCTGTGAATTCTGTTTCCAAACACAAGCTAGTACATTTTGTGCCTTGAGGCATATGCTCTTTGCTGTGATGAGCTATGCACTGCAGGCTTTGCCTGATCTGCAGTTATAGACATCCTCTATGAGAATCTTCCTATACCCTGGTTAGACCTTACCACATTGGGCAGCCCTTCTTCAGAACTGTTGTGAGAGTAGAGAGATTTTCTGACTATCAAGCCTAGAGTTTGTATTTCTCTTGTTCTCTCTAGTGTTTGGGAATGGTTTCTGGAAGGGAAGGGGGTGATACCATATTTACTCCACCATATTACAACCAGAGTTTGGATAGGCTTATTTAGATATGTATTATCAAAATATGTATCAAAATTTGATACATACTATCAGATTGCTCTCAAGAATCTTAGATGTCCTTAAAATTGTCTGTATAAATTTAACTTGATATGTACTAGGGTAGAAGTAGGTGGGGAGACGATATATGTGAAAAATCAGGAAGACTGGCTGGGAGAGTGAGCTACTTAGCTGTAGCCATTCGTCATCCTTGGGTAGGCAGTTAGGAAGCAGGGCAGAGGGTCATGTGAAGCCAGAAAGAGCTGTCAGAGGTGCTAAAGGGCCACTTTATTAAAGAATTCCATGTTCTGAAGGCATTTTTGTTATCAGTAATCTGAACTCCCACTCAGGGCAGGCTGGGCAGCCCACCCCAACTTTCCCAAGAGATGATTATTTGCGATGAGTGGAAGCTTGTTCCCTCAAGAAGATCCATCCCAGGGCTGAACAGCTAAGTTACTGGCAAGTTGTCACAGAGACCTGAAGTCTGCCTTCCAGCTACTTGTATTCTTTGGTGCTATTCTCTACTTGTGAGCCCCACGAATCTGCTCCTCCTCACAAGTATGGCAGCTGTTCCACTACTACACGGCAGAGTCCTTCAACAGAAGGTTTTCCCAACAGCAGCTTCTCTTGTGCCAGTTCTAGAGAGGGTACACAACCCTGCCTGGGTCAAAAACCATAGCTCCCAGTGCCAGACAGGAATGGAGTCCTGCGGGGCTGGTCTGTGCCCAGCAGAAATGTGTGTGGTGCTGTCCATGGTCCTCAACCACAATCTCCAGATAGGTCATTGTCTCTTCTTTTCATTATGGAACCCCAGTGTCTTTTCCCGGCTGGCTCCCAATAATTGTTGAACGAATGCATGAATAGTCTGTGATTGGGGAGGAAAGGGGAGCTGAGGAAGAGAGCTCTGCTTTTACATCATCATATAACAAATGGAATTGTGACTGAGGTTTCACAATTTAGGTATCTGATTCCGTGTGCCGTTGATGAATCTTTTGTGTTTCTGACAGTTATAGATTTCTGCCTCTGGAATATAACTCCCCTGCCCCCAATTCTATATTTATGGGACTGAGCTTCAGGCACACCCGCAGAAAGCCTAAAGTACTTTGCTGTACATCTGAGATCTAATAGTAACAGCCTCTGACCCCCAGGGAACCTGCCCTCCTTCCAACTCTCAGAGAGAATCCCCAAGTTTTAATCATCCTGAAACTCTCTGGCTGAAGGGCAGACACAACCCTGAGACATCCACAAGATGTATGATTAGATTCAGAGAAAGAAAGGCCAGGGGTGAGGATGTGAAGGGGTTTTGGTCCTGCGGGTCAGTGATGGGTGTCAGCAAGCACAAAGAGTGAATGAGAGCATGCTCAAAGGTTCAGTTTCATTGCTCCTTCTCCTGGAAAGCAATTGTCAGCTGTTGACTTTCAGAGCAGCACTGGGGCTGAGGTTCATGTTGGATCTACTCACACACCTTAAGACTCTGAGCCGCCTGAAAGGAGGACGTTCAGGGCTTGGAGCTGCAGACACATTATCACTGTTATCAGTTCAAGACATTTCTCTGTGTATGAAGTGTAGGTTTTGGCCTGGGTCCACGTGTTGGGGAGGCAGAATTTGGTTCCGTTGTGTGTGTGTGTGTGTGTGTGTGTGTGTGTGTGTGTGTGTAAAGGAGTTGAGATGTACAAACCAAGGAAGAAGATGGTTGCCCTCTTCACGTATTTTCCCCAGTATGGGTTAGTTCAACAGCTCAGAGTGGAGCTTGGGAAGCAGCCAGATCTGGCTTTGACCCTGGTTTATTGCTTATTAGCTGGGTCAACTTGGAAAACTAGAGAAAACTTCTCTGAACCTTGAATGCGTTACCTGCCAGATGTGGGCGTTCTACCCCTTAGGATGTGGTATTCATTTCCTAGGGCTGCTGTAACATGCTACCATAAATTGGGGGGTTTAAAAAAACAAATTTATTTTCTCACAGTACTGGTGGCTGGAAGTCCACATCAAGGTTCAGCAGGACCATGCAGGTTCTAGGAAACTTAGAATCCTTTCTTGCCTTTCCCAGGTACTGGTGGCTGTCAACCATTCCTGGCATTCTTTGGCTTATAGACACATCATTCCACTCTCTGCCTTTGTCACCACATGGTTTTCTCCCTGTGGGTTTCTGTCATCATGTTGTCTCCTCCTCTGTGTCTCCACATGGCCTTCTTCTAATGACACTAGTCACTGGACTTAGGCCCCCCTGCCAAGCTCATATGACCTCATCTTAACTCATTACATCAATAAAGACCCTGTTTCCAAATAAGGTCACATTAGAAGTTCAGGGCGGACATAATTTTGGGGAGATGCTATTCAGCACAGTACGTGTACTTTAAAGATTAAATGAGACAACATGTGAAATGTTTAGCATCATGTCTGACACACAGTGAGTGCTTAGTAAGTGATATCTATAATTGTTACTTAAACCATTTATAGAGCACTTACTGGGTGGCTTTACTGTTACTTCTAGTATCAATAACAATTCTGTTAATTCATTTAGTCACAGACCTTTATATGCCAGGCATTCTGCTTGCTTGGCTGAGGGATGCAGAAATGAGAGCCATGGCCTGCTGGTTTCAAGAAACTCCCCTTCCAGGAAGAGGCACACACATACGTTAGCAGGATAACTGCAGTGGATAAGGTCCTATGTGCCGGGAGAGCAGGCGGGGGGGGGCGCTGTTCTCTGGCCCCCTCAGGGAATCAGGGAGAGTCTCAGAGGTGGTGGCTTTTGGGGTGAGACTTAGGGTGAGTAAGGGCTATCCCCAAACAACTGAGGGAGCAGCAACATGTAAGAGCTGGGAGAAGGGAAAGAGCATCACTTGTTCATTTGGCTGCAGCATGGGCCCCCAGCTCAGGCAGATTCTGTCCTGTTGCTGGGAGTGAGAAGGATAGAAGAGAAACAGCTGATGGGTATGTGGACCCTGTCCTGGGACTGAACCTGCACCTCCCATGGGGAGCATGGTCCTTCCTCTCCTTTCCACCCTGGATGAAGCCTGTGGGAAGGGAAGGAGCTTCCTGCTGGGGGGCTGGGGAAGGAAGGCTTCAGATTGGGAAGGGATAGCAACAGGCATGCAAGAGTAGAAAGGAGGCCAAGGCGGGCTTCCAACGTGGTTCCAAGGAAGCTTATCTCAGAGCAACCATTCACCCTGCTCACCCTGCCTCAGCCTGGGGCCTAGAACCTTGGAGCTGACTGTGTCAGCCATTAGCTACAGCTGTTAAAGTTTAAATGATCTCAGATCAATCTGTCTGACCTTTTAGAGGTTCGTTACCCTCTCTGTAGCAACCTGCCCTCATCTGCAAAATGGGAATGACATGAGTATTGGCGCGAGGCTTAGATAGGTGAGAGCATGTACAGCACTGAGAACAGCGCCTGGCACACACTGAACCTGTTCACAGCCCTTGCTCAGCAGCAGGTTAGTTGGGAGTCTCTCCTGGTGGTCAACTGGGACATCCTGAATGGAGCTCGTTATTGCACAATTTAAGGAGGCGGGAGGCAGAGGGCAGCGGGTTTCACAACTCTTTTTGGGGATATTTACAAGAGACACTCAATGTAGGTTAAAGAAGAACGTAATGTGACCAAAGTTTTATTGATTTTCCTGTTTCTTCCCAATCTTAGAAACATTTCTTGATCCTTTTAAAGCCCTGGGAAGAGACAAACGCTTTCTTCATAGAGGCCCTTCCCCACCTAGGCCCTGCTGGCTGGTGCGCCACCTGCCTTGCATAGGGTGGGAGGAAGCTCTGGGGAAATGGGCAGGTGTGTGGAGCTAACATGCTTGAAAGGGAAAGGAAGCATCTGCACAGCTGCTGTCCGAGACCAGTGCTCCTGTGTGATGCCAGGGGGGCCCCTCCTGGCTTGGGATGTACTGCTGTGCAAAGAACAGGCCATGTTCCTTCTGATGAGGTGGAAATTGCACTGCAGTGGTACAGGGGGCCACAACGCCTTTCTCACTTTGAGTGGGTTGGTAAAGGCTTCACTGGGGGATGGAAACTCCGTCAGTGACAACTTGGCCAGGAGCCTCCTGTGGGAGGTTATTGGTATACCTGAGTGAAATGCAACACTGGGCAAACTTAATGGGGAGGGGGGCAGTGAGTTTCACAACCATTCTAGGGGGATATTTATGAGAGACACTTACTTTGGTTAAAGAAAAATGTAATGTGACCAGAGCTAAGTATTATTGATTTTTCTCCTCCATTTTGGTATTAAATGAATCACAGCTAGTGTGGGCTCTGACTGTATTAATGGGGTTTCCTTCGATGACTGCTCAGCCAAGAGAGCTACCAAATTGGAATTCCATGGGAGAGGATTATTGGATGTGACAAATGGGAAAGGAGGAATGTTTTTCTTCAGCTATTTTGGGGGTTTACATAAAATGTTGTAAAAAGGGAGAACCCTTCTCTTCCGCAGCCAGATAAGACAATCTTCCCCACTGTTGTGCAGTGACCACCCCCTGCTACCAGTGAAGGCCAGCCCTACTGTTGCATTCCTAGATCCTAGCACAGTGCCTGGCATATGCAGATGTCTCAGAATATACGGGTGGAATGAGTGAATGAATGACTGGTGACTGGCGAAGATGCATCTGGTGGTGAAACTAGGCAAGAGGAGGCAGCACAAAGTCGTGTGCTGGGAGGGTGGAAACGGACGGGTGAAGAAACTCAAAGACATGGAATTGCAGGCAAGTGGGATTCATTAATTAGTCAAAGAGTATTTGGGGGGGCGCCTGGGTGGCACAGCGGTTAAGCGTCTGCCTTCGGCTCAGGGCGTGATCCCGGCATTATG